>NC_090243.1:31150222-31325222 GCF_024489055.1 Chanodichthys erythropterus | reverse complement strand
AAAACCACAGAGCCCATATAGTCTGATATAACTGATGTGGTTTTTCAGAGGACAGACCCAGTAAGGACCCACAACAATAACTGTGTGGCAACATACTAAACAAAAATGTGAAAGTGCAAAAGGTTGTTTGAGCAAGAGACATTTAAGAGAGACAAAGTGGAAAGTCTTGAGTGACTTTGACTGTGTTGGCGTTTTTCATCATCTTCACAGATACTCTTCTCCCACACATTAACAGGAAAAGTGGACAGGGATGTGATGACAGATCCAGGGAAAGGGACATACTGTACATTGAAAAATGGTTTATACAGAATGCTAAGCATTTAAAGTAAAAAATGAAATCTCACTAAAATTATATAGGCATGGAATTTTGCCACCACATAATGCCTGAAATGTCATGCCTATATATTTTATAGTAATATTTAATTATATAATGTTTATATGGCAAATTACAAAGTACTACTTTTCTGGTACTACTACGATTTCAAATTTAGCTTCTGCATTTTCAGATTCCGTATCGTCTGAAATTTGACTAGGCCATTCCAAATCTTGTCAACAAATCTGAGGTACATTTGGTTGAATTTTTATTCAATGACGCCAAAATGTCCAGGTCCTGATGTAGCAAGCTTCCCCAAACCATCACACTAAACACCACACCACCATTACTGACTATTGACCATGACTATTGCTTTGAGGTTCTTCTCATGAAATGCAATGTTTGGTTTCCACCAAACATAATGGTGGAACACATGCCCATGCACAACAAGAAGTTTTGATTAATTTGTCCATGGGGCATTGTGCCAGATTTCTTGAGAGTCATTATGGTGCTTCTTAGTAAATGTGAGACACGCTTCTATGTTTTTCTTGGTCAACATTGGTTTCTGCCTTGCTACTCTGCCATAGATCCTTTTTTGAAGTTAGCCAAGGTGAGAGAGGCCTAAAGATCTTGAAAGATCTTGAATCTTGATGAATGTTGCAGTTCTTTGTCATTTCCTGGATAATTTTATTCCATAATCTTGGAAAAGTTCTGGCAGAATGGCCAGTTCAGTGGAGCCATACAGGCTTAGAAATTGCTTGTAACCTTGTCCACCTTGATAAGCTTCAACAACTTTTTTTTTTTTTTTTTTTTTTTGCAAAAGGTCTTCAGAAATCTCATTTCTTTGTGATATTATGCGCCTGACTTTATCACTGTCCAGTAAAATTCACACTGATAATACAGGCAAAAGTGAGACAATATTAAATAACTCGAAAGACCAAAGGAATGAATGTATACTACTTCAATCCACAATGAAATCTGACCAGATACAATGCTAAAAATGTGCACAAACTTGCTAACAGCATTGTATCTTAATAACAGACCACAAAACACATGGCAAAATAGAAGGGATTGAAGTTGGAAACCCACACAAACAAATCAGTGTACCATAACATGCTAAAATAATACAATAACCTTTAACTAAACTGGTGCGTTTTCCAAAAGCATTGTTAGCCAAATATGGTTGCAAGTCTGTCGTTACAAACATAGAAAAAAATAACAGTGAAGTAGTCCTCATATTCGTTACTGTAGCATCTCTGAGAAATTACATTGTGGAGAAGCTGCTGACTGAATGGACCGCATGCATATAGGTGTAAAGTTACTCCAATTTACATACTGTCATGACTAGCTAGTTCATTTTTCAAATGATGCATTGTACTATGGTGGTCAAGCAGTGAGTTAGGTTGTTTTATGGGAAATGCACCATAAAACAAACGTAACATAAAACGTAAATATATAGTTAAAGTTGAATAAATTTCATTAAAAATTTTAATTGTTAAAAATATTTATACTAACATTTGCTATGGTGTAAAATGGATCAGTTGATAAAGGAGTCTGGGATAAAGATCTGTGTTGTTCTAATTAAGGCTGATTCTCCATTTCCACCTGCATAACATCTGTTTCTTTTCTTCTGTGCTATTGTCATTAGCCCACACAAGACAAAAAAGAGTGGGCTGTGACCTACAGAGAAGATATGGAAAAACTTCAAAACACGCAGAAGTGAGAAAGAGAAACAGACACCTGAACAGAGAGAGACAGACAGATATTTTCTTTTTTGCTAATCACAGTGGCATACGGCTGAATGGACTGGGCAGTCAGGCTTCAGTGTGGTCCGTGGTCACATGCGAGTCACACTTTAAATGTTTTTCATCACATCCCCTGAAGTAGTCCGGTGGTCATTTGCATTTGATTCACTCACCACATCTTGACTTTTTCCTCCCTGCCCACAACCACTAAGAAAAACAACAATTCACTTCCTCCAAGACCAAAGGGGGCGCTACACTGATGTCAATCCTACAAATCATTTTGACCTATATTCCAGATTCTTTGCTCTATGAAGTATCCAGGAGATGCTATAGAACATTTTGACTGTGTAAGTTTAAAGCTGGTTGAACGATTTGAATACATTTCTTAAACCGCTAGCTCTATACCTATTTAAGTGAATGTGGAGATGGAAAATTGAAATGACCCATTGAAGTCTGTTTATTACTATAAACTGTATTCTGATAATACTAGAGGTGTTAATGTGATCGCTTAAAATAATAATACTGATCTTAAAAAATGTGATTTTCAGTGCATACAATATAATCATCCACTTTATACATGCAGTACTTAGGTGCAAAACAAGTTACTACCAACAAGTTTCTGTTAAGGATTAAGGCATAATTTATATCTTAAGCTTTTTAATTATTCTGTCCAATCCAAAATCAGTCACCACAAATTTGTGAGAAAAAAACTGTTGAGTGTACACAAAGCCTGCAATTATTTCCTGCGTCTTTGCAGCACATGAAACATTCAGACGCAGATGATTTGAAAGCTGTCTCCTTCAGTTTAACCAATAAAAATGTGCTGTGAAGCCAGGCATGTGAAGAATCCATCTGTGTTTATGTAATTATCTTCAGAATCCCCGTTCACATTCTCTTCCCCCACAATCTAATTGTTTCAACTTCTGTAATGAAAAGCTGCTGCGACTTGCTTGTCATCTGTACGACTGCACTTGTTTTTGACACTCTTAAAAACGTGAATGACACTTTACAGCACTCAACCAAACTCAGCAAAAAAAATTTAACCAAACTGCTCAGTTATAAAGCCTATTCCAGAACAGAGTTAACACTGTATTTTGGTGTCGCAGTAATACAGTATGATGTGCTACAATTTAATGACAAGTTGTTTATTAACAAAAAACCATCACAAATTGGCTCATTCTTGTCTCATGAATTAAATTCTCATAACATCTTCTGAGGGGAATTGAAATTAAGTTAGAAATCTCAGTGACGTTCTTTGCTTTCCTTTCATTTTTCTGGCTGTGTATTTTGTTTTGGGAAGACTTAAGCCCACCAAAGTGGATTTATGTGGTATCATTTCCATGGATAGACAGGCAGACAGACTTTTACACATATAGCCTTTTGAAGAAAAATTCTGGCTTTTTACCATTTAGAGATTATAAATGAACAGGAGCTGTTGAGAACAACCAGTAAATCAGTTCTGGCAACTTGTTGGGATGGGAAGTTGTAACATTTCCAACATAGGCTCTTTGGAAAAACAAGCCACCACCTACATTTTTGGAAATCTCTAAAAAGGTACATATGCAAAACACCAACAACTTTTATTCATTTTCACACAAATTATGATTACAGGAGCATCATAACCTTTTAGTGCCACTCACCGGACATTTTATTTTCGAAATGCCAGTGTAATTGGTAATTACATTCAATGATGGTCAATGATGTGATGGGTCATCTTTTTGTCCAAATGCCTTAATAATGATTAAAAAAACAAAGATATGACATCCAAAGTATGTAAGATAGTACAACTAGATTACTTTTTTTGAATCCAAAATGTTTAAATTATATTAAAGGTATTTTAAAGATTTTGAACTGTCAAAATGTCATTCGGTTTAACCGTCCAAATGCCAATACAGCCATGGGAATAGTTCCCCCTAAAATGAAAATTCTGTCATAGTTTACTCACGCTCAAGTTGTTCCAAACCTGTATGCATTTCTTTTTTCTGCTGTACACAAATGAAGATATTTTTAAAAATGTCGGTTACCAAACATTTGACGGGCCCCACTGACTTCCACAGTATTTTTTCCATACTATGTGTAACAGTGGTACGGAGGCCTGGACATGACATGCAGGAAAAAAAATTGTAGGCTAAATCATTTTATAAATCATGCCCACGATTTAGTAAATCGAGGGAACGAAATAGTAAATAGTGCACACGATTTTTTTTTCTTGCATATCATGTGTGGGGCTCCGTACAGAGGCCAGCTAATAAGAGCTGTGCAGATAAACCTCAATTCCCTTGTCTCAAGAGGTGCACTAGCGACTGATGCTAAAGGCTGCAGTCTTTAGCCTCCTTGTTAGCACGCCTGCTTCCCACACCAGAGACCTGTGTTTGAGATCCGCACAGAGCGTGGCAAGTCTGACCTGAGGGGTAACATCGGTGCTGGTAACACCAAGGTTGCGGGTTCGATCCCTGTATGGGCCACCATGTAGCCCCCCCGGTTCGACCGTCCATTCTAAGGGGGACTCAAACCCCGGCCCGTCCGCATGGGAGGTGGGCGCTCTAACAAGGAGGCTAAAGACCACAGTCAGTCGCTAGAGAGCCTCTTGAGATTAGGGGAGTGAGCTTTACATGCACAGCTCTTACTAGCCTACGTCTGTTACATATGGAAGTCAATGGGGCCCATCAACTGTTAGGTTACCAACATTCTTCAAAATATCTTCTTTTGTGTTCAGCAGAAGAAAGAAATTCATACAGGTTTGAAACAACTTTAGGATGAGTAAACAAAGACAGAATTTTCAGTTTTGGGAGAAGTATCCCTTTAATAAAATTCCAAAAGTGTGTAGTTTTGAAATATAGTAAGTAACTGCATGTAGATAAATTAGGCCGCCTAGAAGTCCTGCTTGTAATGGGGTTTTGTACTCGGGCAGCTGAGAGATGGCAGGGGTTTGACACAGCATTCCCTGGGCATTTCATACAACTCTGATCTAGGTCTTTGACCCACGCAAAGCATCAAAGGCGCCACTACAGGAGCCAGAGTTCTGAGTAGAGGTCAGCCAGAGGTGCAGTAGTTTATGGCAAACCATAGATGGTTAGAAGGTCATAAAGATCCATTGGTTGATGTGAGCACTAGGAAAAAGCTCAGACTCACTCACAGATTGTAGTTATACAGTACAGTGTAAAAATGATCATGATTTATATGGTAAAAGACTGTAAAAATGCTACGGTGAAAAACAGTTAATTAGTTTACAGAAAGTTGTCATACTATATACAGTGAATAACTGTAATAGATCTATCGGTGCATTTAATGTTATTTTACAGTAAAATACAGTTAAATTTACAGTTTTTGGAAGTGAAAGATAACAAGTCATTGTATAATTTACAGTGAAAAAAGGTAAATTGACATTCCCAAAATTGCTTGCGTGACACTTCACATTTGAAGTATTTTTGTTGAAATAACTCTGTTTCTTCTTAGACTTTATTGTTTTTTCTAATCAGTTATGTGTATTGGGGTTTTATGTTACATCTAAAGTTAAATCAATGTTTATTGCATTTTTAAAATTCCATGATGGTGTTTAGTGTTTGTGTGAATGACACTGTGTCCACCTTCTATATATTAGTATTAACCTTCTCAGCTTGTGGAAAAACTGCTTGTGATGAGCTTTGATTCATTATGTGACTTTCTCAACCCCACTTGTGTTTGGTGGTTGTCAGTGTATTACAAAGGTACAAAACAGAAATTAGTACTTCAATAGGTTGGTAAATAAACATTATATCAGTTAATTGTTTTTTTTGTTTTTTTTTTTACCATAAATTTACCAGATTTTTTAAATATTTTTTATATTGTGTATAATAAACAGTTATAAACCATAATTATTACAATATAAACCTTTAAATTATAAGGTTTTGAACTGTAAAATAGACAGTAAATTAAGTGCTGTCCTGTAAAACGTTGCTACCTTAGTTTTTTACGGTAAAGTTCTAGCAACCACAGCTGCCGATTTTTAACTTACTATATTTTATGTTAAAAGTAATAATGTTCTTCCATTAAGAAAAACCTTATGATGAAATACATCAAGTTGCTGTAAGTGGTTTATGAAGGAACATAAAGGAATGTAAAAATATATTGCATATATTGCAAATCGACCTTGAATAACTGATAATTAACTGATAGTTAATTAAGATCATAAAAAGGCTGTCAGGAATACTTGATTGGTCAACGACTGTTGTTCCAAGCAAGTCATTTCCTGTATAGCTGCACTAGTTTCATGTCTCTCATATCACTTCACACTCTCTTTATTCTCACAAAAATAAAATAATTTACACTCAAATCAGTATTTCAGGTTTATTTTTTTATTTGGCAAGTTGCCTTGTAACATATTCTCTGCTTCACGTCAGGGACTGTCAGGTTTATTTTGCATTAAATCACCCTGTCAGTTTTATTTTGCGGTAGTGACCTTTAGGAAAATGTATTTTCATAGTATGTTGGATCAAATCTTCATTGGACTGATCTGAAGTTGCAGGAAGACATGAAATCTGTCTGCATTGCTCTGTAGTTGCAGGGTATTTAGAGAACAGCAGTAATTTGTGATAATTATGACTGTTAAAAGATCTCTCAAGACACTGAGACATCAGAAAAGTGGATCGTCTCCATAGTGAATGGCTGCAGTCAGATGGCCATACCTGCATGTCAGTAGGAGAATTATACAGAACAGTGAGGAATTTTGTGTGTGTGTGTGTGTGTGTGTGTGTGTGTGTATTCAACAGTTCAGGCACAAAGTCAGGTTAACTTGCTTTGTGTAGGAGAACTGTTTACTTTATGTTCTGCATATGTGTAGGGCAACAGTCTAACAGACATTACAAGAGTCAGCTGTTCTGTCTTTAACAGGCGTAAAACAAATCCATTTTCACTTAAGTGCCGACACAAGCCAACGACCTGTCAACAAATATTATAATGTCTTTTTGTATAAGGAGGAAATTCCATAAAATGGAGGAAATGGTCTGGAAAATAAACAGTCCCATTCTTTCCTTCTTTTCGGCATATAGAAACATTAATAAAGGCATAATCCATGAGAACAGCTGACAAAACATTTTGGGATAGACTAATGGTAGTCTGTGCTTTGGCAACCTCACAAAAGGAGATATCCAAATAGCATTACTAGAGCACAGGCCTCAACACTCAAAGTCTAAAAAGGACACAACAAAGATGCTTGGACTTATTTTCTTGGAGATAAATAATGTTATAAAAACATAAACAAAATCTGTCCAATTTTTAGTTTTAGATAGCCAGTTTGGGAAGTAAATGCAACACAAGTAATCATTATATATATATATATATATATATATATATATATATATATATATATATATATATATATATATATATATATATATATATATATATATATATATATATATATATATATATATATATATATATGTATCACTTTTGGCATTGTACGATAATCAGTCTCTTCAACATAGCAAAATCACTTACCCAACTGTTCTTTGTGGGCGGGCTAATGCAAATGTGTGACATTGCTAAATCACATAAATAATGGCAGGACTACAAACAAGGTGTTTCAGGCAAGTGTTTTCTGTTGGTGAAATTAAGTCCCTTTTAAGTCCCTTTGGCATGGACTTTGTGCTTTGTAACTTTTAAGATTGTTTACATGAACAAACATCTAAATACTAAAGGAAAGGTACATTTTTAAAAAAGCATTTAACAGTAGGTGCCCTTTCATAAATCTTTTAATGGGGGTTATATGTATGTATGTGTATATATATATATATATATATATATATATATATATATATATATATATATATATATATATATATATATATATACACATACATATACTTATACACAGGTGCTGGTCATATAATTAGAATATCATCAAAAAGTTGATTTATTTCACTAATTCCATTCAAAATGTGAAACTTGTATATTATATTCATTCATTGCACACAGACTGATATATTTCAAATGTTTATTTCTTTTAATTTTGATGATTATCACTGACAACTAAGGAAAATCCCAAATTCAGTATCTCAGAAAATTAGAATATTACTTAAGACCAATACAAAGAAAGGATTTTTAGAGATCTTGGCCAACTGAAAAGTATGAACATGAAAAGTATGAGCATGTACAGCACTCAATACTTAGTTGGGGCTCCTTTTGCCTGAATTACTGCAGCAATGCGGCATGACATGGAGTCGATCAGTCTGTGGCACTGCTCAGGTGTTATGAGAGCACAGGTTGCTCTTATAGTGGCCTTCAGCTCTTCTGCATTGTTGGGTCTGGCATATTGCATCTTCCTCTTCCTGTTGGAAAATGAAATCTGCATCTCCATAAAGTTGGTCAGCAGCAGGAAGCATGAAGTGCTCTAAAACTTCCTGGTATACGGCTGCATTGACCTTAGACCTCAGAAAACACAGTGGACCAACACCAGCAGATGACATGGCACCCCAAACCATCACTGACTGTGGAAACTTTACACTGGACCTCAAGAAACGTGGATTGTGGATTCCACTCTTTGTGAATCTCCCCCACATTTTTGAATGGGTTTTGTTTCACAATCCTCTCCAGGGTGCGGTTATCCCTATTGCTTGTACACTTTTTTTCTACCACATCTTTTCCTTCCCTTTGTCTCTCTATAATGTGCTTGTACACAGAGCTCTGTGAACAGCCAGCCTCTTTTGCAATGACCTTTTGTGTCTTGCCCTCCTTGTGCAAGGTGTCAATGGTCGTCTTTTGGACAACTGTCAAGTCAGCAGTCTTCGCCATGATTGTGTAGCCAACAGAACTGGACTGAGAGACCATTTAAAGGCCTTTGCAGGTGTTTTGAATTAATTAGCTGATTAGAGTGTGGCACCAGCTGTCTTCAATATTGAACCTTTTCACAATATTCTAATTTTCTGAGATACTGAATTTGGGGTTTTCCTTAGTTGTCAGTTATAATCATCAAAATTGAAAGAAATAAACATTTGGAATATATCAGTCTGTCTGCAATGAATGAATATAATATACAAGTTTCACATTTTGTTTCATTTTTTGTATTGCCAATGTGTAAACAGCTCTGTAACAAAACTTAAAAAATGAAACCATCCCCGAATCCAACCCAGACAGCAACATAGTGTGGCCCAAATCCTAAGTTTTAAGGTTGACTAAGCCTATAGACTGATTGTTATGTGATGGACTCGGACTGGCTTTGCTGGGAAAATCCAAAGAATGTGAGGATTACGAGTGCTCCCGAGATCTATTCTATTACACATTAAATGAATGCTTATACAATGTTCAGGATAATTCTGTACTGTAAAGTCAATGTGTCATGCAAAAAAAGAACTATAGTCTCACTTACAGTGGTGTAGAGGATGGGAATGCAGGGCACACACTGCGGGGGTGTTGGAAGGGCCCCACGATAACCTTCTTGTGCATCAATAGATGATGATCATGTATCGACAATAGCAATAATAAAAGATTAGGCTATTAGCTCCTCTTTGAAAACTTCAAGCACCAACTTTAAAAAACAACCTGTTTAACACGAGATACTATTTTTACCATTTGTTTCACTATATGTATGGGCCAAAAGAGAAATAATGGAATAAATAAAGACAGTTGTATACTGTTATCAGCATATTATGTTGAAATTTAGTCTCTAGTTGTCTCTGAGAGAATACAATACGCCAATGCTCATATAGCCAGATTTATATGGTCTATTCTCAAATACAATATACTTTATAATCAAACTATCATAAACAGTCAACATGATGCCGGTGAATTTCAGAGCTTGAGCAAACATATCTACATCAAAATGATCAGATGCTTTCTTAACTGTTGTTTTCTCACCTCTGTCATTTTCATTTAAATGTAGCTCTCAGTAGCATGGACGGCATAAGGATGTTCGTTAACAGTATATCTCCTCAAAGGTATTTCCGACTTCTTTTTCTACAAATAAAAAAGAACTTTGGTGTGAGTATATCATGGCATTTAATCACATTCAGTCTCTTGTGCGTTACATGTGCACAAGAGCGAGCACGAGCAATAAGTTGCTGGCTGCAGTTTATTTAATGGCCACTGGTGTCAAGGGTTTCTGAATTTTACATATAGCCCCTTTAAAGGTGCCATCGAACGTTTTTTTACAAGATGTAATATAAGTCTAAGGTGTCCCCTGAATGTGTCTGTGAAGTTGCAGCTCAATATACCCCATAGATTTTTTTTGATTAAAGGTACAATATGTAACATTTTTGCAGTAAAATATCCAAAAACCACTAGGCTAGTGTTATATATTTTGTCCAGGTGATTACAAACAATATCTCTAATGTTTTCAACTACTTGTAAATCATGAGAAAATTCCCATTCTAAACAGTGACACGGGGCAGTGCAGTTGCCTGTCAATGACGTCAGTTACCTTTGTTACCGCCTGACGTACTGACGTAAAAACCACATGACAAAAGTGCAGAGGACAAATGCGGAAGTAGTGTCTAGCATCCAGCAAACCACTAGCTTGCTTCAAGCAGTTCCTTTTTTACTTCTTGCACGTTTTATGGTGGATTGTGTTACTTATTTATGGAACATAATTACTGTTTACCATCTGCCGCTGGTTCTGTCGACAAGGACAGCTCCCGTAAACTCATGACCGGAAAAGCGGAAGCGGCGCCGGCGACTGTGTCATAATAAAAGTCCCGCTGCTCGTGAGGCGTGTGTTGATCAATCGCTCCAGCTCCTCGTTCAGCTCCCACAACACTCGGTCCTGCTCTGCTTCATACTACAGTAACGTTAATAATCGCATCCACGAACATGAGTTCTTCCAGACTCCAATCCCTATTCTTTTGCACCGTCCGTTGAGATGGAGACCACATGTCCCAAGTTTCCGTTCTAAAACTTGGCGTCATCAAACTACGCCTTTGTTCTGAATAGGCTTTTAGCGACGTCTAGCGGAAAAAAATATCACAAATTGTATCTTTAATGTTTTTAACTGCCTATTTTGAGGCATAATTAGAAATGCACCGATTCATGCTGCGGCCCCTTTAAATCACATGCTCTCCGCCCCCTCCCAAACTCTCGACTCTGTCACTGCATAAACAAAGTTCACACAGCTAATATAATCCTCAAAATGGATCTTTACAGTGTTCGTCATGCAGCATGTCTAATCGCGTAAGTATTGTATTTATTTGGATGTTTACATTTGATTCTGAATGAGTTTGAGGCTGTGCTCCGTGGCTAACGGCTAATGCTACACTGTTGGAGAGATTTATAAAGAATGAAGTTGTGTTTATGAATTATACAGACTGCAAGTGTTTAAAAATGAAAATAGCGACGGCTCTCTTGTCTCCGTGAATACAGTAAGAAACGATGGTAACTTTAACCACATTTAACAGTACATTAGCAACATGCTAACGAAACATTTAGAAAGACAATTTACAAATATCACTAAAAATATCATGTTATCATGGATCATGTCAGTTATTATCACTCCATCTGCCATTTTTCGCTGTTGTTCTTGCTTGCTTACCTAGTCTGATGATTCAGCTGTGCACATTCAGACGTTAATACTGGCTGCCCTTGTGTAATACCTCGATCATGGGCTGGCATCTGCAAATTTTGGGGGCGTACACCCCGACTGTTACGTAACAGTCTGTGTTATGTTGAGATTTGCCTGTTCTTCTGAGGTCTTTTAAACAAATGAGATTTATATAAGAAGGAGGAAACAATGGAGTTTGAGACTCACTGTATGTCATTTACATGTACTGAACTCTTGTTATTCAACTATGACGAGGTAAATTCAATTTTCAATTCGATGGCACCTTTAAGATCAAGCACATCCTGCAGTGTAGCAAGATTAGACTGCATTTTATGTCAGTCACTTTAACCTACAAAGAATTGTATATAAAAAAAACAAAAAATCAACAAATTGAATATTTTGTACCAGTTTTTAATTTAATCTGGTATACTGCTCAACGCAAATTGAGAGGTTAGTGTAAAGGCAGGAACACATCAAGCCGAAGAACTAGTGGCGACGCAAGCAGACTGTGGGGTTGGCTCACGTCGGCAGCGTTTGGGTCCAAAGTTGCCCTGACACATCAAACCGATGCTCAACAGCCGACGGCCAAGTAGCACGATCGTTCTGCGCCTGCGCAAGATGAAATGCCTTTCCGTACCAGCAGGTGGCAATAGCTGAAAAGCCAATCAGTATGATTAGATGGAACATGTCGAATCGGCTGAAAAAAAGCCAACGAGGACCAATTTCAGCCGACTGAAAACTAACGAACAAAAACTGCCCGACGGCCAACCGTCGGCTTGGTGTGTTCCTGCCTTTAAGGAAACCACAGTAACCCAAGACCCTAGGTAGTGATTTTCTTTGTCAGTAAGGGGGTCGGAATGCCTAATTTGAAACATATACTTGGTACAGATGAGATATACCGGTGGTGTGTATTGAAGTATTGTGTGCGGTGTCTCCTAGTGGCTACCTGTGTGTCTGTGTCTGTGTAAGCATGCCAAGCAGAGAGACCTGTTAGAGCCATCTGTGTGTGCTGCAGCAGGTGTGTGTGAGCTCAGGGCTGGCCAGAGACACAGATTTAGAGGAGGAAGTCTGTGTCAGACAGCAGAGATGGATCTCCCCTAAGGGATCTGATAAATAAGGAAAAAATATCTTTGAAAAAGGAAACGCAGCTGTTTCCAAAGGAGAAGTCAAAATATTGGTGGCTTGCATTCCAGAGCAGCAAGTACAACAGCCAATGTCTCTCTCTCTCTCTCTCTCTCTCTCTCTCTCTCTCTGTCGCTGTGTGTATCCTCTGACATCCACCTCCATAGATTTCTTCCTCCTGGAAACTCTAGGTAGGACATATTCTAAGTGTAACCAATAACTGATCTCATGCTCAATTAACCATTTCACACATCACAACTAAGTTTAAAATATGCTAAGCCCCCCAACATGAGTTTTTTAAGGCAACCATTATTTTAGAATATATCACTGTATTATTTCCATGGAGATGCATCAAGCTTGTCATGTGACACACAGCAGCCAAAATAGTGCTGTATAACCGATGTATTAGTTTTAATTTATTTTTACTTAATTCAAAATATGCACAAACTTGTTAACTATATTGTAAATATAAATTTGATCTGTAATGGGTGATGGGTACCACCATGTTAGTTTAAAAGTGACATGACGTATAGCCAAGTATGGTGTTCCATTCTCAGAATTTGTGCTCTGCCATTCACCCATCCAAGTGCACACACACACATTGTGAACACACACCCAGAGCAGTGGGCAGCCATTTTTGCTGCGGCACCTGGGGAGTGATTGGGGGTTAGGTGGCTTGCTCACTGAGAGAGCGCTGTTCATTCACTCCCCCCACCTACATTTCCTGCCAATACTGGGACCCGATCCCAAGACCTTCGGGTTACAAGTCCGACTCTCTAACCATTAGGCCCTTAAAGCTACTTCCACACATCATACTCCCTACGGCCTATGCCACTTCAGTCATTTGTACTGCAATGCTAAAAATGTAGAGCTGTCGAAATTATTTCAGGAGAAATGGATGAATTTACGTGTTGTATTCAATTTTTAGTGTTCAGTGCAACATCGATGTGTATTTTATAAACTATAAATATTGTTTTTCTGGTACTTATGTGTATTTTAATGTCTGAAATCTAAAATAACATTAAAGCTGCAAGCAGCGCAGCGATGAAAGGGCCCTTGCACCCGGGTCCACCACCACCCGTTGGCCTTAAGAAAACAGTGAATAGTGGGTGACATGCATGTAAGCGAGTAAATACAGGAGAAATATGGCAAAGTCATTTCAACATGCTGCACTTCCTATTGCCATGTAGATGTCTTTAGGCCAGGACTATTATCAAACATGAAGTTTGGAGCAGATTGGACACTGAATGCCTGAGTTACAACTTCCTGTTTCGTGGCGTTAATCACATACTTTAGCACTTAGCCAAGAATTGCATGATTTAACATGTTTCTAGCATGTTTGGTACTACATGGCATATTGAAATGTGTTTCTGAGAGTGAATTACAGGGCAAAACATGTAATTTCCTGTTGCCAGCAGGTGGCGCTATGACTAACAGAATATTGGCATGTAGATGTCTTCAGGCCAGGACTCTTATCACAGACATTGTGATTCCTGTTTCATTGTAAAATATCAGACTTTGTCAGGCCACCACGGACACGCCCTTCAACAAAAACTCAAGATCTTTGCAATTTAATGTCCCAAAGGCCTTTAGATTAGACTGGCCAAATATGATGTTGATCTGATGTTTAGGCCCTCAAAAATGCTCATTTCGGAGAAGAAGAAGAATTGACTGAGCAATTACAATAGGGTCCTCACACCATCGGTGCTCAGGCCCTAATTACATGGTTGAAAACACTGAACTGAACACTGATTTTAATTTAGCAGTTCATCATGTGACACACTGAAAATTCGAATCACACCAGTGTGATTGTACGCTCCAGGGACCAATCTAGAGTGATCACACCGATGTGATCCTACGTGTGATCTAGACATGAAACCATCAAGTGCCTTTATTAGTTTAATTATGAGAACTGTTTTTTTTTTTTTTTATACACATAACCTATACACATACACAGGTGGTCGAAGTATGAACATTAAGTCACTCACATTAACAGGAGAGGGCAATCTCTTGCCATTAGTTATAACCCATATACACATCTTTATAATCTTTTAGGCTAGAGTTGTACAAATGTGGATACTTCCCAACCTCCTCACACAATCTCTCATTTTTGTCTACTTAATTTTTTTTTTTTTTTTTTTTTTTTGACTACCTTGTGATTCAACAGCCCAGCTGTTACCACCTTGTGGACAAACTAGTGCCAAAAAAATTGCATGTGTGACATGTGCACGTACAGAGCATGGACAGTTGGAAAAATCATGCTGCATGCGTTCAGTACAAATGACAAAACTCATGTCACGCACACTGTATGTGGACCCTAGCGGTAAACTTGTTAATGGTATATGCAGCTCGCATAGGTTCTTTTAATTTTTTGACACTAATTATGTTGTCAAGGTGGCAACACCAGCCCTGTTGAAGAGTGCTTGTGTAAGGGGACGAAAAAATACCTCTGAGTTTAAATGAGTACAAAGACATTTTTATCACTCATAATTTTTGGACAAAAATAGCGCACACACTGGACAAGAATGAATCTTTATAGTGTGTATGTATCGAGTGCCTTTGTTCTCGCTAGCTATCAAATAAAGTATACTTTGAAAGCCTGTGCATTGAAATGTGCGTATGCTAACTGTACACATAAATACTTTGGGCTTTATATGCTTTTTGTGTTTTTTTTTTTTTTTTTCTTTTTGCACTCTGACTGTTATTAAAAGTTCTGACAATGCAACCTCTTTAGATGACTAATTCAGCACACCACGAGACACTTCATTGTGCTACTGACCATTAAATGAACACAAATCCATTGCTGCCTGAAGAAAGCAGTGGAGCCATAAATCTAGAACACTCACGCATTTCCTATCCACTTGTGGAGGGCACTGGGTGACATTCCACCATGGGTGGAGAGTGTGTTTATAATGTCAGTGAGGGATCAGTTTCTTCCAGAATTGTGTTGATTTGTTTAAAAATACAGGAGCTAAATTATTTTAAAATGCCCCTATTATGCTACTTTAAAGGTTCCTAATTTTTGTTGCAGGTTTACTTGCATTCAAGGTCAAAAAACACAAATTTTCTCATAATGTACATTGCACATCTCCTCATATCTCAAAGAGTCTAAAAACGTTTTGTCCGAAAATTCAGTCTCTCTAAACCCCTCATTACTGCGAGCCTACACTGCTATGATTGGTCAGATGACCCAGTCTGTTGTTATTGGTCTTCCGCTTGCATTGCGTGTTTCAGCTCGGAGGCTTCCTCAGCGCTGGATACACAACGATACAAACAAACTGTTTTCAGTGCTGCGAATCTACTGTCTTCTCGACATGTCGACAGCACGAACCAATATGTTTATAGGTGGGTCAAAGTAGACATTCACGGGCAACCAATGAAGAGCATAAAGTGGTATTATGCAAATTTGTCACATTCTGCCACTGATGTGCAAGAATAAGTGGGCTACAGATGCATCAGAGTCACATTAATCTGTGACACTGTCATGATAATCAGCACATTCTTGTTTTCTGTCTAAATATTATTCCACAGTTCTTTTTCCTAAAGTGGACACTGGACATCCCCCAAATACTGTACATACTGGTCTGACTGCATAAAAATACTTATTCACTACCAGTTGATTACACAAAAAACACTTGAGCACATATACTCATTCTTTAGATTTTTAGAACAAATGTAATTATGGGCACTGAATCTGAATAATTGAACCAACTGCAACACCTTTTAAACTTGCGTGTAACTGGTCCTTCACTGTTTGTGCTACAGTATATTCCTCAAATTATACAGTTTGGAAATGTCTGAAACGGTTGCACAAACATGAGGAAAAGGATCTATTTCAGCAGTGTGAATATATTTATTAAACAAATCTCAAAATACTCAGAAATAGGAACAGAACAACTGTAATATTACGAAAAAACTGACAAAGAACAAAAAGAAACACAAGGCTTAAATAAACAGAACAAACCAATCAATGAAATGAATAACAGTTGTAACTGATAATCAAACAATGCATAACCAAGGTAACCAACTGAAAACACTGGAAACAGAACTAAATGTGCAAAACCCACCCAGACACAAAACCAAGATAGTCCTTTACTTTTCTTTTGAGCAACCACACAAACGCCACTAGCATTTTCTTCAGTAAATCTAAAAATCTAATGTTCATTAACATTGAAAACAAGACTGAAACAGAAAGAGACAGTTTTGAAAACAAAACAGAAAGCAAACATTTGGATGTTTAATGACTTCTGAAAAGATGTCCCTCTGACACGTCCTGTCATGGTTGAAAAATAGTTCCAAAATGAAATTTGAACAGACGCCTTTGACGTTATCTTATTAATTAATTAATTAATTAACTAACTAACATATATCGAACTACACATAGCTAAAAGTCAAATTAAAAATTATACATGCAACCCCAGATAATTGTACACATGAGTATCTGAATGCATTTTTAGGAAATGTTTGGCGTTACATATTTTAACCGATTTATGCTGTCCAACCGCGACAAGGTTTGGATAGGGACACGACGGTGCCCTTTTCTTTTTTTTTTCTTTTTTTTTTGAGTCATTTGTAGACAATTGAATTGTCAATGTTTCATCAGCTGAACAGCAGACACACAGGTACACAATATATGTCTTCATTTTAGTTTAGTTTTCAATTACTTTAAATAGGGTGACCAGATTTCTCAAGGTGGAATATGGAACGGATGAGCAATATGACCATGATATGAGAAATTTTATTTCACAATATATATATATATATATATATATATATATATATATATATATATATATATATATATATATATATATATATATATATTTATATTTATATTTAATTAGGCTACTGTCCCTTTAAGACCGAATTCATGGATGTAATATACTGACACATATCCGATTTTAAACAGATTCACTGTGCTCCGATGCTTCATGAAGCAATGTTTTGAAATTGCCCATCACTAAATAAGCCGTTTTTTTGGCGCACCAAAAATATTCTTGTCGCTTTGTAATATTAATATTAAACGACTGTATGCACATGAACTGATTTAGATGTGTTTTTAGTACCTTTATGGATCTTGACAGAGGAAGTGACATTACTCCCTATGAAGGCCTCACGGAGCCATCGGATTTGAACTAAAATATCTTAATTTGTGTTCCGAAGATTAATGAAGGGCTTACGGGTGTGGAACAGCATGAGGGTGAGTAATAAATGACAGAATTTTTTTTTGGGTGAACTAACCCTTTAAGCCATACGTTATAACCAACTTTATTTACATGAAATTCTCCACACGATGGACATTTTGTAAAAATATGTGTGCAATTAACCATTGATCGCACAATTCCGCCTTTCCCACCTTCACTAACGGCAAGTTAATCAATAACGAATTGTGATTGGATGGTAATTTTGTTCTAAGACAAATTGATTGGGCTGTTCTCACGTGACAGAACACTTATACTAGTCATTCTATGATTACCCAGTCATAAAGACATTTTTGGGAAAGATGAAATACGGAACAAAACATTTTTTCTTAATCGTCGGGACACTAAAAATTGAGCTGAAATACGTGACAGCAATATCATCAACACTTTCAAGGTCCAGAAAGGTACTAAAGACATTGTCAAAACCGCCAACTGTTGTGGTTCAACCTTATTTTTATGAAGCGACAAGAATACTTTTTGTGTGCAAAAACAAAACAAAAATTACTTTATTCAACAATATCTTCTCTTCTGTGTCATTCTCATATGTTGTTTACATCCAGCGCCACCAGGTTGTACATCAGAACGCCGACTCATTATTGGCCAATACTGAGCTGGCATTCGGACATAAACACGGAAGCCTTCACTGTGCTTACTGCGTCACCTACCTAAGGATAATGACAGGATTGTTGAATAAAGTCGTTATTTTCATTTTGTTTTTGCAACCAAAAAGTATTCTAGTCACTTCATAAAATTAAGGTTGAACCACTGCAGTCACGTCGACTGTTTTAACGATGTCTTTAGTACCTTTCTGGACCTTAAAAGCATTGATTATATTGCTGTCTATGGAGTCATATACCTCTCGGATTTCATCAAAAATATCTTAATTTTGTTACGAAGTTGAACAAAGGTCTTACGGGTGTGGAACGATTAAGATTAACATCATATGGTAACAAATGTTGCATACCTGTAGGTCTTAACCCAGTGGTGAAGGCTCAGCTGTGACCTCATCTGGGGGTCAAAGGTTAACCCAAAAGGATTGGCAGGGAGGTCACATTCTACTGTCCACACATCTCTGACTTTACATAAGCGTTTCACTTTCAAGCACAGACTTGGTTCAAGCATTGGCTTTAACGTGTTTGACGTCAGGCCATCAGCACGCTATAGTGAAAAATACCACACATTTGGTTTGAAGGGAGGGGGTGACCCCTTATTTCTTCTGTGGTTAACTCCTCAGATGTTGGCGTGACACTTTTGAATGGTTACATGGATGTGATTCATCCAACAAGTGATTTATCACGTAATCAGATGTTGGTTCTGTGGTATTTTTTCACGTCCCTATCCATCGGTTTAACAAACCCCCTCTTATCTGACAGATTCACAGCCAGAGGCAACAACAAGGCAAGTTTTATTGTTCTGAGATTCTTATTCATTCCTCATTCAATATGATCCCTGATAACACGAGATGCTTCATTCAAAGACAGCAGCTACCTGCAGAGAACGGCACATTCCTCAGGACTGATCGCAGGAACCGGTGGCCGTGGGGGCATGTCTGACGGCTATGGCGTGAGACGCAGAGATAGCATCGGGACTTCACAACTAAGACTGAAGCAAAGAGGACATTCCCTGAAAGAAGCTTATCTCCTGACCTCACGATCATCAACTTCAGCGTGTCTGTTTAACTGAGATTAAAACTCACATTCTTCGTCAGATAATCACAGTCCAGAAATGTTTAGTTCAGAGAACGAGGGGATCTGGCCCCAGGCTAAGAGGGAAGAACAGCAAAAGCCATTTTGTTCATTAAAGCAAACAAAACCAAGAAACCAGTGTTTTGAATGTAAGAAAGGTCCATGTGGACAAAGTCTCTGCAAAATGCTTACTTTTTTGTATGTGTTTTAAAGACAAGTATTGTAACTACAGTATTCTTGGCCTGCATAAATAAACTGCTACTTTATTACAACACATTCCCACGTTTATCAAGCCATGTTTTTCCAAAGGAAAAAAATTTGTTTGTCTTCGTAAACTTTCATCAAAATGCAATAACTTATTTCGCCCCTAAAAAGATTTATCTTTTCAGCTGACATCACACCTCTCAAAGTGACCACTTTTCAATTTACGGATGATAAAACAAATCACATCTTTATATTTTTTTTTGGTTAAATATTCAGTTTTACTGAATCACATTACAGCGATAACTGATTTATCAAATTAAATAAGCATTCTGTATGGTGTGCAATATTCACTGAAAAAATTCTCTTGTTTTCCAGTACAGACATCTAAACATTCTTAAATGAAGAGACATTTATATCATTAAGATATTTTGCTGTTTTAAAGGTCCAGTGTGTAATATTTAGGATGATCTACTGACAGAAATGTAATATAATATACATAACTATGTTTTCAGTGGTGTATGAAGACCTTACATAACTGTTATGTTTTTATTACCTTAGAATGAGCCATTTCTACATATATACACCGCGGGTCCTCTTCAGGGCCGGCGCAAGCTCAACTGCCGCTCTAGGCAAAAGCCCGCGTGCAGCCCCCACTTCAATTAAACTCGATCTTTGAGATGTGAAAGACTGGAGGTTTTGTTTATTGATTTATTAATAAACTTGCACTAATATAAAAGCATGTACAAGCATGTTTTCGGATTTTTTCACTCTGCAATGTAAAAAATAATCAGCACGTTACTAACTACAAATGCAAACACTTATATAGTAAGAACATCTACTGGAAGATTAAGGAGAATTCTTGGGGGGCCGCTGATAAATTGGGCATTTTCAATGAGAGACGCACAAAAGCCGCAAATCGGTGGTAGTTCTAGTAGCTAGTTGTGAAGTTTGCATTTTAGACTCATTATAAGCACTAAGAAGTTGCAAGTGTATTATTTATTTATTCATATCTGAGTGTACCGTCACCACTTCATAAGACGTGTGGAAATTGATGCCAAAATTGTTCCAAAACAATCCCGCACCCTGTTATAAAACACATAACCGTATTACTTTAATTTAACATAAATAGTTATGTTACTATCTTGAAAGTCGAAACAGATAACGAGGTTTCTTTTGATAACTGATGATAATGGCGCTCTGCTCTGGTCCAGGTTAGTGGCGCGTGCGCGATCAAGTGTGGCAGTGATAGCGTAGCTGCACAGCCCCTGCTGTTGGTGAATATAATCACTACATGATTGCTCCGATAACCAACAGACTGCTATGTTGGTCGGGCTTTTATGCAATGTATTTGCAGGTTATTTTGAACGACCTATAAAATGGGGACATTTCCAAGGACAGCTCCATTCGTGGACGGAGCACCAAAACGGGGACGTCTGTTCACTACGTTCACAAACCACTGTTAATTTTAACAGAAAATAGGCCTACTGTATAAGGCATGGGTATGGCAGAAAGCGCGCAAAGAGTGCTCCCTCTGTAATCACTAAAAAGTTGTTTTATCTCACAAAGTTCTGTTATAATAAATAAAGCTGTCACACATTGAATCTCTTATTTACATAATTCTAAATTTCTTTGTTTTTATGAGAGAATTTGCGATTGTGCAAACTCATAGTCCACTCACCGTTCAAAGCGCCATTTTTTTTTTTTTTTTTTTTGTTCAGTGATATGCCGCTCTAGGTTGGGGTGGGTTTTGGTAGCCTACTTGGTTGAATGAGGAAAGATAATTTAGATTTAGAATAACTAATCGGGTGATAACTTTTTGATACGTGTAATAATTCCAAACGAATGTCCCAAAAATAAATTAATTAACTTTAATTAACTAAATCCCTCTCTTTTTTGCCACCCTCACTGTGCTGCCGCCCTAGGCGGCTGCCTAGTTTGCCTATAGGCACGCGCCGGCCCTGGTCCCCTTACATCGAAGTCGCCATTTTGTGCCGCCATGTTTCTACAGTAGCCCTAAATGGACAAACTGCTCTATAGAGCGAGTTTGCTTGACTGGCTACTCTCTGCTGTCTCAGACGATGACATCTTTGTCCTGTGTCTGCCATCGTAGCTTCTCTAAGTGCTTCGAAAGGGAGGGGTGAGCAGGTGAATTTATATTTACAAACAAGAAAAAAATATCTGCTAATGGGGTAAAAAAAAAAAAAAGATTCGAAGGCAAAACAAGTTTTTATATTCTATTACACCATATATTTGTTACTGATTTAAAGGATTAGTTCACTTTCAAATTAAAATTAACCCAAGCTTTACTCACCCTCAAGCCATCCTAGGTGTATATGACTTTCTTCTTTCAGATGAAAACTTGCGAAGAAAGTGCAATGCCTCTCGCAGTTCAAAATGCTTATGCTACATCCTACGCCTTCCATATTCAACGCAGCGTCAGTTACGTTTTCTTCTAAAGTTAAATACGGAAGGCGGTCTGATAAATATTTTACTTTATAACTTGTTAAATATAGATATTTTTCTTACACAAACACATATAACTATGATTGTGTTCATCTGAAAGATGAAAGTCATATACACCTAGGATGGCTTGAGGGTGAGTAAATCTTGGGGTAATTTTCATTTGAAAGTGAACTAATCTTTTATCCTTTTTCAGAAAACAAGATTATATCTTATGTAATTTTGCTTCTCAAGTAAATGTATATTCATTTAAAAATGTTTAGATATTTTACTGGAAACACAAGACAAAAATACTGAACAAGAAAATTTTTGGAATTTTTATATTATTAATTGGAGTATTAGTTTTTAGTAGGCTCACCCCGAATCTGTGCACAAAACATTCTCTGCAGATATATGAAGAATTGGAGTGCTCAGTGAGTAAGTTATGCACAAAATCCTGTCACTTGTATGTTTGTTTTAAGATTTGGCCCTCCTATGCCTCTGCTGAGGCATAAAACCGCAAGTTACTCGAGGAGGAACATTGTTTTGGTAATTACTTGAGTTGGATATATTCTATAGGGAATGAGACGCTGCGTCTGAAATGCTGTGGGAACGGCCTCTGCATGATTGCATCGTGAAGCACTAATGAAATCAGTCCAATGGCATGACGGAACATCATAAGCAGGTGAAAACTATAAAGCACTTCTGAACTAGGGCTGGGCAATATATCGAATGCCACGCAATATCGCTTTCAATATCGATATGAATCGCCGTCGATATTGAACGCGATATTGCGTGGCTTATCAGTGAACTACGGCTCTGTCTATTAAATGCTGCTTCATTTGAAAGCAGGTGATGGCGTTTTAGCTGTAATCAGGGAACCGGCTTTACTGACGAAATGCACGTGACAATCACATTCGATATATCGCCCAGCCCTATTCTGAACACAGTTTTAGCTTCTGATAGGTTGAAGCAAGTTGGTCATAGGCATTCATAGGCAAAGTGACACAGCGTCTCGTTCCCTCTCAGGGAACCATGGTTACATACGTAACCTGAGACGTTCCCTTTCAAGGGAACTCACGCTGCGTCCAAAGCCTGCGTCCAAAGTGTCCAAAACGTCCATACCTGGTATAAGACGAGTGGCCAACTCGGTGCCCTGAAGCGACAAACTGGCAGGGAACAACCGAACTGGCCCCTCCGAAACCCTCCTCAGAGGGAGCGAATGTCCTAGAGCTGCAACGTTTCTGGGTGGACATTGAGACATATGTTCACTGAGAACCGCTGCGCTCTGAAGCACATGAGGTGGCAGCGTTGGCAGAACAGCTCCCTGAGAGCACCGAGGGGAGATGGGCACCATATAATGATGTATAATCCAACTCAACCCAGAGAGGACTGCTCTCAGAAGCCCAGCACATTTGGCGTCAGGGCTTCTTTGCCAAAGCCTTCTTAGCGATAAGGACCGCCCTCAGATCTAGCCTATCAAGAGAAGACTTCGGCTGTGAGTGTCCACCCGATCCCCAGTTTCTCAGCGGGAGAGCTCAGGTGGTAACGTTCACTTTTTTTTTTAGATAGAGACAATTTCACACAGAGCACTTGCTGAAGGCACAGAAGCTAACACTGTTTGGTTCCGGAGTGCTTTATAGTATCATAGTCATGACGTCAACCGCCTATGACATTCCATCACGCCATTGGACTGATTTCACATGTGCTTCATGACGAAATCACGCAGAGGCATTCCCATAGCACTTTAGACGCAGCGCGAGTTCCCTTGAAAGGGAACCATATAGAGGGATTTCATCTCTGGGGAATAGATTGGATGGTGGTGGACTGCATATGACAGAGAACAATTAGAAGGCTTAGAATGTTTTTCAATGGCAAAGCAAGTTATCTTGATGGGTAGGATAACATTCACCAATTCACAAGTTCACACTTGCAAATAAGTCAGATAAATAAATAGTATGCATATTTGGCATGCTGTCCGAGGAGAGGGCTCCGAGCTCGGTATTTGGCCCGAACCCAGAGTACTCCCCCCGTATTCTGGTTAAGGAAGATATCCAGGCGAGTGTGAGATTTGGTTAGGAAGATAACCATGCGAGTGTGGGGAGACAGGGTGGTGGAGGGATGCTGAATAACTGTCGAGGAACATGGGTGAGTCGACTGCGTATTTATAATGTTCTCCACTTATGCTGATTGGGTAGATATGTTAATTACTGATTGCTGACAGCTGGCTGGAATGACGTGATGACTGAAAGGATCATTTGAAAGGGCTCCTCCTGAATTTTGTTAATAAAACATCATTAAATTGTGCACATGAAGACCATGTACATGCACTGACAAAAGTAAAAAAGGTCAGTGTCAATTACTACATTAAAATCATCCCAAAGACTTTTCCCTCAAAATCAGTGCAAAAAAAAAAAAGTCTGCAGATTTCATCTGTGCCTGGCCATTAGTCTCATTTGCTGTGTGTTTTCAACAGTTCTTATCAGTCTGCTGAGTCACCCATGAGAAATCCCTTTCCTTCTTTACCGAGCTAAAGCATAACTCAAATTCCTTCCTTAATTTCTATGTTAACGCCCGCATGCAGACTAGAAGTGATACAGCCCTCCTGTGTCTGTGAGCCACGGGCAGTCTTTCAAAAGGGGTCATCCATTTTGTGCATAACCTGCCAACATCAAACAATTCATTGATTGATTGTGGCAAACTAATTATGTGATAAAATGTGGGTTTAGAAACACACTGTGGTGCAAAACAAACAGCTCAGCCCAGATTTGGAGCTCAGGACACTGAAATACATTATTAAGAGCGGAAGAGCGAAATGAAAGCACATAGTGAAATACAGGATTCATACAGTTATAAGAAGCCAGGACTGTCTAGACCAGGCTTTCTCAACCCTGGTCCTCGAGGTCCACTGTCCTGCAGAGTTTAGCTCCAACCCTAATCAAACACACCTGAACAAGCTAATTAAGCTGTTCAGGATAACTAGAAAGCTACAGGTAGGTGAGTTTGATCAAGGTTGGAGCTAAACTCTGCAGGACAGTGGCCCTCGAGGACCAGGGTTGAGAACCCCTGGTCTAGACCTTGTTAAGCTCCCAAGAAACCCCCCAAAACTCTATGTGTGGGTCACTTTTACTACTTTACAGGCCTAAAGCGAAGCTTACCTGTGCTCTCCTGGGTGGCTGTTGACTTTGCTAAGTGGGGAAATGACAGCTGGGCTCTAGTTAAGACATGTGCCATGGAAAATAATGAGCTTGAAATGTGTATGTGTTTGTAACGAGGGAGTTATAGGAGGAAACATGAGTGAACACAAAAGATCTGGGTGGAATAAAGCAATGATGGACCAAAGAACAGAAAACAGAAATGCTTTTCCCCCCATGGATTTTCCCTGGATTACTGGCAGATCCCCCCTTATCCAGAAAAAAAGACAAACACACAATATTACTAGTGCAAACAAAAGATGGGAGTTTCCTCAACATTCTCTGTGCCAAGAAAAGCTTAGGGTATCCTCTACCCTTCTGTAAACAGAGCAAGACTGGTCTGGAAAAAGTGGGATTGACATCAAGAACATTGGATGTTCCTAAATCTGTCACAAAGATCACTCAAACGCAATTCTGTCAAACTCAAAGTTCGACTTCAGTGGACATCTGCATGCAGCATGCTTTCATGTCATGTCATGTCAAGTCACCTTTATTTACAGATTGTTTCAAGGAAAATAACGATGCAGTGATACAAACACAATTAAATTCTGTTCTAAAGCAGCTCTAAAAAGACAATAGTAAACAGTCATTTTTCAGCTGAAATCAGTTCAGTGTTGATTCAGTTTGGTTCGATAATTGTGGAATGAGTTCAAATTATCTATAAAGCAGCTCTAGAGAAAACGTGATGTCATCATCTTTTTTTAATGATTAATGTGTTGACTAACATTCTAAAGCACATGTAAAGTGTTTGATAATATTTGTGACTTTAGTGTGTTATTCAACATTACATTTCAATTTAATTTATTTTACATTTAAAGTTAGTTTATTCATTACAAATGTGAACCTGGCCCACAAAACTAAACATAAGTCACATGGTATATTTGTAGCAATAGCCAACAATACATTGTATGGGTCAAAATTATGGATTTTTCTTTTATGCCAAAAATCATTAGGTTAAGTAAAGATCATGTTCCATGAAGATATTTTGTAAATTTCCTACTGTAAATATATCAAAAAATTATTTATGTGAGTGGTTAGACATTGCTAACGTCTTCATTTGGACAACTTTAAAAGCGATTTTCTCAATATTTAGATTTTTTTGAACCCTCATATTCCAGATTTTCAAATAGTTATATCTCGGACAAATATTGTCATATCCAACAAACCATACATCAATAGAAAGCTTATTTATTCAGCTTTCATGTGATATATAATAATAAAAAAAAATAAAAAATAAAAAAAAATGGACCCTTATGATGGTTTTGTAGTCC
The DNA here is from genome assembly GCF_024489055.1 of Chanodichthys erythropterus. NCBI lineage: Eukaryota > Metazoa > Chordata > Actinopteri > Cypriniformes > Xenocyprididae > Chanodichthys > Chanodichthys erythropterus. The sequence continues at coordinate 31,298,540 of NC_090243.1, read as the reverse complement.
AGGGTCACAAATGTGAAAATATATTTTTTCTGCAATAAGTACTCTTTTTAAAAGTATGCTAAAGTGTACTTCTTTTTCACAAGGGAGGGTACAAACTTGATTATTAAAATGTATTTCCAAATATTCTAAAAGCACAAAAAGCATCATCAAACTATCATAAAAGTACTTGCATACAGGGCCTAAAACAAATCTACAAATAAAAAAACAAATCTAAATAAATAAAAAAAAATCTTTTTGCCACACCTTCCAATGGCTGGTGACATAAGAAAATTTACCAGCCATTCACGAGTTTGTTTCCTCATAAAATCTTTAAGCTAATAAGGTTAAGCGTATTTGGCTTGCTGTCCGCTGTGGAGGGGCTCGAGGAAGCAGCTTCAACTCAAGCTTGGATATACCCCCCAGGGACTACTAGTGCAGAGTAGTACTAGAAGAGGAGTACGATAGATGAGATGATTAATTTATGTGGTGGAGTTGGGGAGGTGGAGGGATATCGAAACAACTGATGCCAGAGCAGGGTAGCTGAGTAGCTGCTTATTTGCTCTGGATGTAATTGAAAGATTAGGGTTCCCTCCTCTTGAGATTATGTTTGAGTTTCACTAATTGAAAGATTAGATGGGTTCACACCTCCCGAAATTACGTTGTGAACTTCACTAAATATGTTTTACCGGTCATGAAAGGCAGTAATGACACCAACATTTTAGATACCAGTGAAAATTCACAATTCTCTATCCCAATTTTGATACCACAGCTAAAACTACTAGCCTAACTAATATAATGTAAAAAATTATTAAAGACAAGTAAACAGTCAGTTATAAAATGAGAACAAATAATCAAATTACAAGCAAAAGCACAAATAAATACAATATAACAATAATACAAATGAAATAACCAGTGTTTTTCAGGGTTTTCAGGTAGGTCTGATCCATATTAATTATTCCTTATTAAAGTCATTCAGTCAAGAGCAGTGAGTGTTTTTTTTTTTCTTTTTCTTTTTCCTTTGTCCTTTGTTGTTTGATTAACATTAAAAACACAGACAGCAGCAGGAATATTAGGCTGCTGTCACTTTAAGAGCGAATGCACGGATATAATATACTGATATTGTACACATGCGTCTCTTTCAACTGTTTACGTTCATTTAAGACATAACGACTATTGGCTATTTACTGCAGTCATCTGCCTAGACTATGATTACTAAGATACTCACTATTTTTTGTTTTTACATCATTTTGTGTGAATTTGTCCGCTTAAGTGCAAGACATGAAAGACAGCTTAGTTTAGTATTCGTTTAAACTTTTGTGAAAATGCAGCACTGGCTTGCCAACTGTCCTGAGCGTTGTTCACGTTTGTTCACATTCATGCATTGTTAGAATTCATAAAAATGTTACCGGCCAACTGGTGAGTGAGCTATTGTAAAGCATTAAAAAAAATAGATATAGAAATAATGCAATAGGCTGTAGCACACAAGTCATATGGACAACATTTATGATGCTTTTTTTTTTTTTTTTTTTGACAGCCATTGTATGCTTTCAGTGTATAAAAAAAGAGTGTAAACACTGAGCCTACAATTGAACTCCATGGAAAACAGTCATTTTTTTCAAACAACTACTCATGAAGCCACAAAAAGGAAACATGCACTACTGTTTCTACAGTCATAAGATGATTCACATAGGATACATTGACGATCCAAATGTCTGTGACAAGCCTAGCTATTTCTGGATGAGTTGCAACACTGGTCAGTTTCTGTATGCCAATATATACCAGTGCTTCCTTTTTCTCCTATATTCGGAGACTAGTAGGTGTTCTAGACTGATGACTGCAGTAATTAGCCAGAGAAGAAATAACACTTGAATCATAGGCATGTCATCCAAAACAAATGATATGACTTACCTTACAAGAGTCTAGAACAAAACCATATTAAAATTACTAATGCAAAATATCCAATAACTGACAAAATTGAGTCACTGACACACTGCAAATGTGAAAAGCCACTTTTAAGCCTGTCTCAGGTAACACGCTGTGGTGAGTTGATGTGATATCCTGCTTATTTCCAAGCAGCACTGAAAATGTGACATGTCAGTCAATGACATGTTTCCATCAAGTGTTCAACTGACTGCAGAAAACCGCTACCAGATCACATTTATCGTCTTATAAAACAGACAGAAATGAGCTCTGAAATGAAACCAAACAACAACTAGAATGGCGCAACTCACACAAAAGCATCTCTGGCAACTGACCCAACAATTGGCCCATAGCTGCAGTGAGTAGAGCCAGAAGAGTTTTTTATTGTTATAATTAACTTAATTGGGCAACTCCTGGCCCCTGTAGAGGGAAGTTCACATAAACAAGTGAATCTTGGACACAAATACTCCCTCCATTAATGAGGTCTGTGTTTACTGAAGCAAACCACACAGAATCCCTGAGTATAAACAGACTTGTGGTCTGACACTGTGCTCTGGGTCACTATGAACTTGATAGATGTCAGTAAAAAAAAGTGTTGAACTGTGATATCCATCAGAATCTTACAAAACACTACTGAGGCGACACTATGATTCATCTGGTACAGAACATGATGGTACTCCAAGGTACTTCACTTACCATGGTAAATGAGCAGAATATCAAAATGCTTGAAAATACAATGTACATTTTAATTAAAAATTACTTAAAATTAAACTGCCTTAATCTTGCAAGCTACAGTAAACAATGACACGGAAAAATCTTAACAAACTCAAACATTTTCACTCCAGGAGGCATAATAAAAATAAACATTTTGCAGTGATGGCCTGGGGGAATTCTATCATTTTTAGATTCTGTTTTTGCATGCAAAGGTTTTACAAACACAGCGGCCACAGAAGTACTTATTTCACACTTAAAAATGTGTAAATATCATTGCATTAGGTAACAAAGTATCAAATACAAAAACAGCAGAGAACGTTCAAGCAAAATATTTCACAAAAATAAGTTTGATTGGCTTTAAATGTTCAAAATAAAGAAAAAAATAGATTTGTTCACTTACGTCATTGCAACTAGAAATGCACTTAAAATACACTTTTTGAACAACGTTTAGTGGTTTTATAAAGTCAGTTCACACAGGTGTCCAAGCAGAATAACCACAGGTGTAGCTCATTTAATAATCAATATATTTATTGTTTTACTATCAATTGAAACCTTGCAACCCTCTCTGTTTGCCTGAAAAATGCTTGTGCTATTTTAAAATATTAGATGACATTATCTCAACAGAACTTAAGCACCTTTAAGTCATAAATCGAGCAGTTAGATGATTAAAATATTATTTATTAATACATTTTTTAGGTAATTTGTGGTAAATGTATAAAATAATGATTTAAAATGTATTAATAAAATAACACTGTTATGAATTCAGATTGATTGGGACACTTTTTCCAAGTCATCTCAATGGCAAAAAGTGTTACAATCACCCTGAATTCACCCCCCCCCCCCCTCTCTCTCTCTCTCTCTCATATATATATATATATATATATATATATATATATATATATATATATATATATATATATATATATATATATAACCTATATATAGTTCTATAATCTGTAAACATTTAATTCACTTAACAGACGCTGATTGGGTTTGTAGTGCGACCAGTATACCCTTATCGTCTCTATAACAAAGTGAATACAAGCGTAAAGTTTTAAATATAAAAGTTCATCTTACCCAAATTGACAAAACTCATGACCATGTCCGCGTCGTGCAGGAACTCGGTGTCATGAAGTGAAGCTAAAGCGGGTCGTGTGGTGGTAAACAGCGATCTGTACTGATCCACGTCGCTCTTCTCTTCAGTGGACATGCTGTTGTACAGATCCAGCATGAAGAGGGGTGCTGAATTATATTTGCCGCTGTTCAGATGCGGTCTCGGTCTGTGGTTCAGTCCCAGTATGGACAGAATCTCTTTCTGCATCTCTCTCTTCTCCTGATTCCGTAACCTCCGATGTATGAAGTTGGGCTGAAGCTCAGAACCGTCCAGTACAGAACCACTACCTGCCAAAGAAGAGCTCCACAAGAAGCCCAGCAGAGCAAACCAGACGCTTGTCATCTTTACATCCAGTCTGTGGTGATGATGAGGGTGTAATCACTTCTATATATAATCACTTGGAAAACTGTCCTCTTCTCTTCTGCTTCACGCCATAGATCTTATCAATGGTTATTAGGTTCAGCAAAGAACATTCTTCTCATTAAGAACCATTTTGCATGTATGATCTCCTGGAGATTAAAAGATTCTTGATGTTACATTATAGGATCTTCAGATCAGTGTGCTGGTTTCTGGGTTCTTTAAAGCGCCAGTACATAGATGTTATCTGAAGAACTACAGAATAATAAAGTTATTGACTAGGTTCTCCTGTGGCATCAGGTTGTGAACCCCCTTTGGGTCGTAACTGTAACCTGTCTCTGTAAAACTGTATTATCCCGTGCAAAGCAAATGCAGTTGTCCAGGGAATTTTTCAATTCTCAAAATCTCCATCAATTCTTCGACGTGATACTTCGCTCCGGGCAGAAGACAGCTGGAAACTTCTGTATGTCCCTTCAAATGTGAAGTTGCTGTGTATAATTCAAAACGAGGAATAAAGGAAAAAGTTGTCCGCCACTTCAAATGCAGTATTTTTTTTTTTTCTCTCAATATATATATTTTCAGTTCTTTGATTTAACCCTAGGCTGATCCCCACAGAGTAGCCTATGTTTGTAGAGTGGATAGCGCGTCTGTCTCTGAGGCTTTTAAATAACGGGGCTGAAGCAGGTAGACGCGTCTCGAGCCCGCCCCAGTGCTCGCGTCCAGAGGTGGAGCTTTACAAGACAGTTTTAACATCCTCAAACTCGTCTTTACGTACACGTCTACGTGTCTTCTTTTACATATAAATGACAATATCAGCTCTCATGTCAGGTGTCAATATAGTCTGCACGCGAGCGACGCGACGCGGCCGTAACGCTACAGTTCTACTCAAATTTCAACAGTGCAAGATTATAACGTCATGAAGAAAACTCCATTCATTTTAAGAGCAGCAGTTGCGTTTCGTGTTCGTTTATTATAATGGGAGCGTTTTTGTTTTGTCGCGCAGAATGGAACCGAACGCATGACTTTCGAAAAAAGTTAAACTATTTTAGTTTGTCACCGTCTTAAAATAGTGGTCTTAAACGACGCAACTACCAGTGCGCATGACGCATGTCCTACAACAGAACGCCTCCTGTGTGTATAACTGTGTGTAGACAGTTTGACTAATTATTGGATGATGTTAGTTGTGTTGCGTCGCGTTTTGAGCGCGTGAAGTATCGACGTGTGCAGGGCATGCTGACCAATAAACTAATTTGACCAATATTCGCTTGATATATTGTGAGAGGATCAAATAAGGCATGTATGTAATTATCCAAGTAATTATTTTTGTAGTTATTTCTTTCATTACTAAAATCTTACCTTGCGCCATGTAAAGTGAGCCATTTTATGGCCGAAGCGTGACCCCTAACGACACAGAAAATTACCGCAAGATACTGAGGAAAACAAGCAATAGCACCAAACAATACAGTAGCCTACAATGGGGTTACCATGTTTTTTGGACATGGCACCATGGTAAATCATGTTCTTTGTACAATGTTTTGGGACTTATATCATATATATCACATATATTACACTCTAAAAAATGCTGGGTTAAAAACAACCCAAGTTGGGTTGAAAATGGACACACCTAGCAATTGGGTTGTTTTAACCCAGTGGTAGGGTTAAATGTTTGCCCAACCTGCTGGGTAGGTTTATTTAACTCAACTATTGTTTAAAAATTACTGTATTGCTTAATTAAAATTAACTCAAAGTATGTTGGAAATTAACATTTATTAATGTTCAATGAATAATTATTAAACAATAAACATTTATTAAATTGCTTATTAATAAATTTATATTAATAAACTATTAAACTATTAAATTTATATTAATAAAATATTAAAGCTTATTAATAAACATTCACCTTTTGTCTATTATTGTTGTATCTAATTGCTATTTTGGGTACATTTTAAGCTAGCCTAGCCATATAGCAATTTTTAAATAATAGTTGGTTTAAATAAAACTACCCAGCAGGTGGGGCAAACATTTAACCCAAACGCTGGGTTAAAACAACCCAATTGCTGGGTTTGTCCATTTTCAACCCAACTTGGGTTGTTTTTAACCCAGCATTTTTTAGAGTGTAGGCTAAAAAGTGCCTTAAGAACTATGTCATGCTACATATGGTAGATAATCAGTCAATAATATTGTATTGCTATTTGATACTATAACCGTACCATGATACCACATGTATACATTTTTGTAAACGTAAATATAGATAATTGGCACTGAATTTACTATATTGTTTTATCTTGTGTAAAATCTTGATCTCTTGTCTTTCTCTGGTATTTTTAAAGGAGGTCTCTGATGTTTGAGATTATAGACATCAGACAGATAGACAGCAAACTGGAGATTGTGGTCAGGGTCAGGTGCAACGCTTTAAAGATGAGACACTCACTGAACTTACTATAATAAGAGAGAGAGCTAACATGTTTATGTTATAGAGACTGATTTCAGAAAACACACACACTATGTTGTGTCTGGTGAGATTCATATAGATAAGGTGGCTGAGTGTTGTTATCTCTAAGTGGCTAATCTTATCTAACGGGGCTGAAAAACATGCATCAAAGACCAGCGATGCAAACCAATTCCAGCCACCCCCTTCCCTTCCCTTCATCAGTCCAATCACTGATAGCCCATCACTCAAACACTCACACACACACACACACGCACATTTGTTTTTGTGAATTGTGGGGACATTCCATAGGCGTAATGGTTTTTATACTGTACAAACTGTATTTTCTATCACCCTAAACCTAAACCTACCCATCACAGAAAACTGCAATTTTACTTTCTCAAAAAAAAAAAAAAAAAAAAATCATTCTGTATGATTTATAAGCCTTTTGAAAAATGGGGACATGGGGTAATGTCCTCATAAGTCAACCACTCCATGTCATACCCATGTCATTATACAAATTTGTGTCTTGACACGCACACACACACACACACACACACACACACACACACACACACACACACACACACACACACACACACACACACACACACACACACACACACACACACACACAGTTTGTTTTGCTATCAAAGTGAGGACATTCTATAGGCATAATGGTTTTTATACTGTACTGTACATCCCCCTACACTACACTTAAAACTATCACAGAAAACATTCTGCATTTTTACATTTGAATAAAACATTGCTTAATATGTTTATAAAGCTATTTTAAATATGAGGACTCATGAAATGAAATGTCCATTTTTTTTATTTAATAATAACCATGATAACACAATAATGAGATTTAAATTAAATACCCATCAAAATCTCCAGAGTTAAATCGACTCTGCTCAGAGTACATATGGTCCCCTCTCTAAATAGTGTTAAAATAACACTGAAGCAGAGTTAAAGTTAATGAGATAATTAAGCAATCAATTATGTAATGATTGCACATTAGTGATGAACACCTGCTGTTAACAAGCAGAATCACTGAAAGAGAAACACAAGAACTACAACTGACTTCAGTCACAGCCATATTAATCACTTAATTATCTCATTAACTTTAACTCTGCTTCAGTGTAACTTTAACACTGTTTAGAGAGGGACCACGTACTCTGAGCTGAGTTAATTTAACTCTGGGGATTTTACTGTGTAACTTTGAAGCTTAAGTTTTAAAAGAAGAGTTAATGCTGGTGCTTTTATAAAATAACATGCTTCACATTTCTTTTAAATCCTCCAGAAATTGGCCCCCTTCACTTCCATTCTAAGTGCCTTACCATAACCATTATTTATTGTTTTTTATAGAAGTTTGGAGCAACATGAGGGTTAATAAGATATATAATACAATTTTAATTCATTGGCGAAATATTCCTTTAAGAGAAAGAATTTTAAGCAGTGAGAGGAAACAGAGACTGTGACGAGATAAGTGGGTTAAGAGAGATAAAAGCTGAGCATTCCTTTGCAAATGTATTTCAATCAGTAGCTGAAAGTGTTAAACACACACACTTGCACACAGCCATTAGACAAAGTATGCATGTCATTCTATTATTTACTTAAATATAAATGGCTTTAACAGGATGACTTGACATGATCAAAAAGTGGTACATTTATTTCAGGGTGTCCGGTCACAGAAAGGATGAGAGCTAAAGACATTAAGGAATGCAAAAGTGCAGCATTCATGTTAGAACTCATCCGTTCTTCAAGGGTCAGTTGGTAATCGGCTGTCAGTAGCATGATGAATGACCTGTGCGTGATTCTGTGTGGGGTCAGTTAACAGACTAATTCTCTTGTCATCATACTGTCTAGACAAAGGCTCACTTTAAAGACACATGCATATACATTTATATTCTTTTCTAGGTTGTTTTTTTTTTTTTTTTTTGCTTGAACCCTCTATGTCTGCTGTAAGTTTTAACAAAGAACAAATTTTTGAGGGCTGGTAGTCAAGTTTGCTGGTTTAAGCCCTGTAAAGATAATTGTCATTGTGCCGATACATACAAACAGTCATTAAAACCACAGCTTTAGATAGTCTGAAAAAAATGTACAAGTGAAAACATTTTACAATAAGGTTCAACTAACAGAAACACAGCAGTCAATGTTGGGGTAACATATTACAAGTAACTTGAGTTACATAATCAGATTATTTTTTCAAGTAACTAGTAAAGTAACACATTACTTTTAAAGGTGCCCTAGAATTAAAAATTGAATTTATCTTGGCATAGTTAAATAACAAGAGTTCAGTACATGGAAATGACATACAGTCAAACACCATTGTTTCCTCCTTCTTATATAAATCTCATTTTTTAAAAAGACCTCAGAAGAACAGGCAAATCTCAACATAACACCGACTGTTACGTAACAGTCGGGATCATTAATATGTATGTCCCCAATATTTGCATATGCCAACCCAGGTTCCAGGCATTAGACAAGGGCAGCCAGTATTAATGTCTGGATCTGTGCACAACTGAATCATCAGACTAGGTAAGCAAGCAAGGACAATAGCGAAAAATGGCAAATGGAGCAATAATAACTGACATGATCCATGATTACATGATATTTTTAGTGATATTTGTCTTTCTAAATGTTTCGTTAGCATGTTGCTAATGTACTGTTAAATGTGGTTAAAGTTACCATCGTTTCTTACTGTATTCACAGAGACAAGAGCCGTCGTTATTTTCATTATTAAACACTTGCAGTCTGCATAATTCATAAACACAACTTCATTCTTTATAATTCTCTCCAACAGAATAGCATTAGCCGTTAGCCACGGATCACATCCTCAAATTCATTCAGAATCAAATGTAAACATCCAAATAAATACAATACTCACATAATCCGATGCATGCATGCAGCATGCATGACGAACACTTTGTAAAGATCCATTTTGAGGGTTATATTAGCTGTGTGAACTTTGTTTATGCAATGATAGAGTTGAGAGCTTGGGAGGGGGCGGAGAGCGCGAGCAATTAAAGGGGCTGCAGCCTGAATCGGCGCATTTCTAATTATGTCCCAAAATAGGCAGTTATAAAAATTAATAAAAAAAAATCTATGGGGTATTTTGAGCTGAAACTTCACAGACACATTCAGGGGACACCTTAGACTTATATTACAGTCCATCTTGTAAAAAAAACGCTCGATGGCACCTTTAAATTTACAACAAAATATCTGAGTTACTTTTTCAAATAAGTAACGCAAGTTACTTTGTTTTCCTATGTACTGACTGACAGATCTCCTGTCGTCATGTTGAGAGAAATCGACAGAGGCGTTGTGCCTAAACATAATGGTTATTGTAGCTCTAGACTAAATGTGAGCATTTACTCATCTCACTTGCACAAAAGCCCAGTCAGTATTCCTCAAAATGTATAAAAACGGTGAAATTTAATCTCAGAAAATTGCTCAAACCTGCAATAATTTAATATATTAAATTAAAGGTGCCCTAGAATCAGAATTTGAATTTACCTTGGCATAGTTGAATAACAAGAGGTCAGTGCATTGAAAAGACATACATTGAGTTTCAAACCCCATTGTTTCCGCCTTCTTATGTAAATCTCATTTGTTTAAAAGACTTCCGGAAAACACTCGGATCTCAACATAACACCGAATGTTACATAACAGTCGGGATCATTAATATGTATGACCCCAATATTTGCATAACGTCAGCCCATTCGACGCATTAGACAAGGAAAGGCAGTATTAACGGCTGGATCTGTGCACAGACAAGGTAAGCAAGCAAGAACAACAGCGAAAAATGGCAGATGGAGCAATAATAACTGACATGATCCACGATAACATGATATTTTTAGTGATATTTGTCAATTGTCTTTCTAAATGTTTTGTTAGCATGTTGCTAATGTACTGTTAAATGTGGTTAAAGTTACCATCGTTTCTTACTGTATTCACGGAGACGAGAGTTGTTGCTATTTTCATTTTTAAACACTTGCAGTCTGTATAATGCATAAACAAAACTTCATTCTTTATAAATCTCTCCAACAGTGTGTAATGTTAGCTTTAGCCACAGAGCATAGCCTCAAACTCACACAGAATCAAACGTAACCATCTAAATAAATACTTTACTCACATAATTCGAAGCATGCATACAGCATGCATGACGAACATCTTGTAAAGATCCATTTGAGGGTTATATTAGCTGTGTGAACTTTGTTTATGCCATGTATATATAGTCGAGAGCTCGTGGGGCAGAGGGGGCGCATCTCTTAAAGGGGCCGTGCTGAAAAAATCAGTGCATAGTTAATGAAGCCCCAAAATAGGCAGTTAAAAAAAATTATTTAAAAAAATCTATGGGGTATTTTGAACTGAAACTTAACAGACACATTCAGGGGACACTTTAGACATATATTACATCTTGTAAAAAAACAATCTAGGGCACCTTTAAACAAATATAATTTTTTGTATTTGATCTCACTTTATTAAGCAATGTCTTTGCTGCTGTCCTTCATCCAATTCAACGATACTAATAACCAAAAATGACTTAAGATGAACATCACGTTTGTGATAAGCATGTAGCTTTTTATTTCACTTTAGGTGTGAAAGGGCTTTTTACATTTGACAAAAATGTAACCTTTTTGTTATTAAAAAACAAACAAGCAAGCACCGCCCATGTGAGAAAAAGTAACACAATTAGTTACTTTTTCAGGGAGTAACTCAATATTGTAATACATTACCTTTAAAAGTAACTTTCCCAAACACTGTTTAAGACAGATGGTAAAACACTGTACCTCAAAACAAATAAATAAAAAATAATATCCATTTATACACTGATTTGACAAGGATCGTGACTTTAATCGCAAACATTCCTTCATTCATTCCCATTCCCATGTGTCCTGTAAGTCACATTGGCTAAAAACAAGTACACTACCATTCAAAAGACATTTCTATGGCTTTAATGAACAAACCATCCAAAACATACTATTTAACCCTCTGGTGCTCTTTGTGTGGTGGTCAAAAATTAGATAGTTTTTTTATTTTTTTATTTAATATTTTGTATTTTAGGTGATGTCTTGGTACTAAATCATATTTGAGCATAGACCTGAAATTTCCAACATAAACTGTCATAAATCTTGACTGTTTAAGAGCACAGACTTCTTTTTTATAAAAAGTTTTTAAACTTTTACGGAATTTTACATGTATTGTTATGAAAAATGCACAAACATATATATTTCATATAAAAATTGAAAATAGTATTTTTCAAAACACATTTTACTCTAAAACTGTGAGAAAATCAAAGTTGTGTTCCAAATCTGAAGTTGATATCTCAAAAAATTAGCTTTCAGTAAGATTTTGTTTGGGTGCAGTATACCAAATGTTTCCACTTGATGAAATTCACATTCATTACCAGTGCTAACATTTCTGACTAGCAAGGCGTACAAGTGTGACTATTTTTTTCAGGATCATTTAACATTTTTTAAATTTCATCCATGATTTTTTTGTGTGCGTTTACATAGCAAATGCTAAAACCTTTACCGTTTCACACCAGCCCTCAGTCCAGTTCACTAAGAAATTAGTGTTACCCCATCCTTATTCACTTTAGTGTTATTATTGGTACTTGAAAATCCTGTTTTATTATCTTATTGAAAACAGTTGTGTAACCCTATAAAGTGTGGAATTCACAATACAGCGTCTTTTCTAATGTTCAGAGTAAATTGAACTTTAGAATTTAACTAATCATCTTCGATGGGAAATTTAGTTTTTGCGGGGCATACAGAGGGAACAGAAACCAGGATCATTTCACAAACAGAATCACAAAAATATTAAGCAGAACAACAGTGATAATAATACAAAATATTTTTCAACATTGATAAAAATATGTTTTTCTTTAGCAGCAAATCAGCATATTAGAAAGATTTCTGAATGATCAAGTGACACTGAATGACAGATGCTGAAAATTCAGCTTTGCCATTAGAAGAACCAATTACATTTTAATGTAATATTAAAATATATTTATCATTATTTTATATAGTTTTAATATATTAACATTAAAATATATTTTATATTATTTTATATAATAAAGACAATTCAATTCACATTGTTCAGAGTTCTCCTTCAGTAGGGTTGAGCTCACTATTGTGACATCATAGTGGAGATTCCGTTCTGGCAGCTCTAACTGCAGCTCTGACTCTGGTCTGCTGTTGGTGTGTTAGGAGTGAACAGATCGAAAGCCTTTTGAGACTTTCTGCAGATATCGACGACAAACTTTGAATTATTGAATTTGCTTGCAGCATTCAGTGTCCATTGATGGCGCTGTTTAGCAGTGTTTTTAGACGACTGTTTGAGCGTTTCGCTCACTTCTTGCACAGAAGGGAGACACAGGCATGTGCAGCGCAAGATAAAGCGGCAATAGAGAAACTTCCAGAGGAGTGTGAGGCCTTCAACTTCACTGACAATGACAGGAAGTGCAGGAGGAGACGCCGCAAGGTACCTGAGAAGTGCCAGCTTGGAGAAAGAGAGGAGGAAAGAGAGGTGAAGAATAAGGGAAAGGTCAGTCATAAAGATGAGGCTGAAGAGGATAGAGAGGCACTCAGACTTGAAAAGATAAAGATAAAGAAGAGTGGACGTGTGCATTTGAAAAAAAGAGAGATGCACAGTCTGGAAAAGTTGATGGAGGGAGGAAGTGAGCTTAGGGAAGCTGGAGAAAAGAAAAGGAAGAAGAGAGAACGGAAGCAACGGAAGATCACAGAGCCAACACCACTTCTTGTGGAGGTCAAACCTCTGCATACTCCGGACAGATCTTCCTTCTTGAAGCCAATAGAGGGAGAACTACCAATGCTTCCAAGTGTCTCTGAACACCTCGCTCTACCAGCTGCTCGCTTCCAACCCCTGCCTCCGGTGACAAAACCACCAGTGAGTCCTCAGAAACCGGCTCCAGCACCTCAAGTGGATCCTCCCAAACTCTTGCCGGTTCCTCCATGTCCCGATAAAGTTGTTTCGCTCCAACGTTCTTCATCCCAAGTGCGTCCTTCCAAACCACAGACGCTTCCATTGGCGGTTCCTCCACGCCCCACTCCAGTGTCTGATGAACTGTTTTCTTCATCCCAAGGGCGTCATCCCAAACGACTTCCTCCGAGCCCGACTCCTGCACCTGATGAAGTCGTTGCTCTGCGACGTCCTCCCAGCCGGAAGCCTCAGCCGTTCACTTCTTCCCTGTTTGAGCTGCCTCCAGAACTCATGCTGGTTGATATAGAGGATGAGGAGAACGAGTACGTGGAGTACACGGGGAAGACCTACCGGGTCAGTGACTTACTCAAGTCTGAACGCCCCCAAACGAAACCAAGAAAGATGGTTGCTTGGTTGGAGAAGGACAGCGAGGTGCAGGAGGAAGCATGGGAGAATGAAGTGGTGGAGGTCCAGGGATTTGAGGAAGCGGACCCCAGTGAAATGGGAGACTCCAGTGCCATACAAGGCCATGCCTCTCAGAAAACAGAGATCGATGATCTCATGATGAAGCTCTTCTGTGTAACCTCTTCTGATGGTCCCAAGAATGAGACCCAGCACACTGTGAACATCCAGGACAAGAGAAAAAGAAAAGTGCCACTTTTTCTGTTTACCTGGGCAGAGGAGAAGACCAAGAAAAAGGAGGAGAAGAAAATAATCAAGGAGAAGGAGCGACGAGAAAAAGAGTTGCTGCTTGAACGCTACATGAATGATCCGAAACTGAAGCACTTGTGGATCAACAAGCACAACCGCAACTACTGCTTCTCCTAATGCGGGTCTTCCTCCCCTTCACCTTACCCTTTGTAAATAAAATATCCTGTTCACCTTTAACCTGTCTAAATAAAAAAGTGCAAACTAAAACACATGTAATATGAAGTGAATCAGTTTTAACTAATTTGAATAACTGTTTAAGCAGTGTTGGGGGTAAGGCAGTAAAAGTAACCTGAGTTACGTAATCAGATTACTTTTTCAAATAACTAGTAAAGTAACCCATTACTTTTAAATGTACAACAAAATATCTAAGTTACTTTTTTAAATAAGTAACGCAATATATTTTAAAATAATCTAGCTCTAATCTAAAATAAAATGCTAAAAAAAACACAAGGTATCAATAACTAAAATCATGAACTAATAACTAAAAAATCAATAACTATTTTTTGGAAACTTCTAGAATAGTGGTTAATTCATTTAATACAACAATAGGGGACCTTTGAATCAAAAAGTTGGTAACACTTTACAATAAGGTTCATTAGTTAACATTAGTTAACTACTTTAGTTAACATGAACTAATAATGAACTGCTCTTACAGCATTTATCGATCATTGTTAGTAAATATTGAAATTAACATTATTAAAATCTTGATAACATTAGTTAATGCACTGTGAACTAACATGAACATAACATGTTCATGGTTAGTTCATGTTAGTTAATACATTAACTAATGTTTAACTAATTAACCTTATTGTAAAGTGTTACCAAAAGTCTGAGAGCCACTGATTTAGGTTAATGTTGCTCCATAATATACGATTGCTCATTATTAATAGTAATAATGTTCTAATCACTAATGTAACTAATGTTAAACTGATGTTATATAATAACTAATATTAATTTATATAACTTGAAACGTCAAAAATGTATTAGAATATTTGAACAAACTCCTAATCCTAATCCTCCTAAGTATTTAACTTTTAGACATATCATGTCCAAATTGTGCTCCAGAAATGAATGGTGCATCAAACTGTGCAGCTTGTTGAGAAAAGGTGAGCTTTTACATGTCTAAGCAAACTAAATTTGGATGTTTAACCTGGCAGAATATTATAGAGCTTGGGGATGGGCTCTTTTGATTTTTAGCCAGTAAACACCCACTCATAGCAGTATATTTTGCACAGGAAAGCACTCACATTTCACTCAATTTTTTTCAGTATGATCTTTAATACATTTGATTCGTAATACAAGAAAAACACTAATAATGAGAACTTGATCTGAGGTAAATTTACAAATGCACATTCTCATGATTTACAAGCTTTAAAATGAAAAACTAACACATAATTTATGAAAGGTTTAGCTGTCACAGAATACTGATTTGAAAACAGACAATTACAAGTTATGGACAAAAAAAATCATTATTAGTAGAGACCCTATGTGCAAACTTCATAGTAAGCCAGACCTGGACTGGACCAAAGAAACAGTCCATCATAGACTCTAACCTGTAATTCACTGTAAAATTAACAGTATTATTTAGTACACATACTGACTCATTTCCTCTCATCTGTCCATTTACAGCTTACTCTTAGAGAACGTCCCTCCTCTCCCAACACCTGAGCTGAATTTTGTTGCTCCAGTGACTGCTTCAGCTGGAATGACTGGCAGACCATGGTCGATCTCATATTGCATGGCCTGGGTGAAGGAGGAGGAGTCAAAGACAGCGTGGTAGGTGGAGTTACGGTCGGCACGGAGACAGAGCTGCGGAAATGCGCTGACCTGTTCGGCAAGTTCAAGAGCCACTTCAAGTGCTAAAACAAACACACAAAGATTGATTGTTAGAAGTGAACATGCCAAATTGGGAACATTCCTAATTGGTGAATGTAACAGACCTCTGACAGAAAAAAACAGTCCGTAGATGTGACACCCCTGACCAATTTTTATTTATTTATTTTTTTGCTGACCTTAAATTCACCAAGCAATCATTTATTTTTTTCTTGTTCAAGAAGCCATTTCACTCAGATATACGTCACAATAAACACAAACAGGTCACAATAAACACAAGACTATCACAACTTCCATTTCATGATGACTTTAATGTGTGACCTCGAGTGACCTCCATATAATCACTCATTTCCTTCTGATATGGACTCATTTTGTCCTTCTGTGTAGCACATGAAAGCTTTGGCTTCTGTCCAGATCTCTTATGGAAAGTCCACTTGAATGACTCGCTTTGAAATTGAAGTGCTTACTTTAACGGTATCTAAATAGCTTTGAGCTCATCTCATCTAACCTGACTGTGACTGTGTGAATTGCGGTCACATTACATTAGTTTTATCTGCTAACATCCTCAAGGGAACTCTACTGTGGATGAATAAAAGATGCAAACACTCACATAGTGGTCAGATAACAACACATATACAGTGCAGAATCAAAAGATGCACTGACATGCTGTTGAAAAACAGATACAGTCTAAAGGAATCACATTGTTATAAACATATATGACTGACTTTCGTCTGTTGATCACTAAAAGGAGCATCTAAGATTGAACTGAAGTCTTTAACAAGCACTGAAAACCACTGATATGCCAATTGTCTACTACTGGCTAAATGGCAGGGTTACACTTTATTTCAATGGTCCACTTTAAACATTCTGTTAACTAACACTCATTGGTAGACTGAAATAGGATTTAGTTGATGTAGGCCCTGTTTACACCTGGTATTAAGATCACAAGTGGACGATGTTAAATACAGATGTAAATGTCTAAAATGTTTTGAGCTTATCCACTTTAGACCACTTCCAGAGGTTGTCGAAAACGCATTTGACCAGATTGCTTTTGTAGTGTAGATGCTGGTGGTCGAATGCGTGTGAAACAACAACAAAAGACCGCCTACTCTCCTCCTACTGACCTAATGCATAAACATTATGGGAAGTGGGCTAGCCAGATGGGATTTAAACTTTTTCAGCTGAAGACCCAAGTTTGGTTTAAAGACAAAAAACATACCAAGCACAATGTTCTCTCACCATTCCTGATTTCTAACATGCACTTGGTCTTGACCAGCTGTTTTACTTCTATGTGTTTTTCCATCATCTCCGGTCGCGTTCATATGTTAATTTTGTGATCTTATTTTGTCCATTAGATCTGAAAAAGCCCATACATTTACCCACCCATAGCCCCTTCCCTCAAAGAAATCCAGACAGAAGTGGTTAAAAGTGGACAAAAGAGACAGATTAAAACACCAGGTGTAGACGGGAATGTGTCTCCTTTGTCCCCTGTGATCCGATCGACCAAAACGCATCTTAATAACAGATGTAAACAGGATATGCCTGTTCTCAAAATAAAGTGTTAGGAAATATTAAGCAGACAGTCTACTAATACTCTAATGAGAGTTGGCATGCAGCCGCAAAGTTACTTAAGCAGAGATTCCGGAAAATACCCTGATAATGTGTTTGTTTGATTTTGGTTCATTCATACTGCAAGTGATTTTCTGGATTCTGTGTGAGCGTTCTGTTCACACAAATCCCGTAAAGACGTGTAACTGATGTGACGTGTAAAGTCTCCACAGCGCCTTAAGTTCGCTTATAATCTGTAATTTCTCTCACGAGAAACCACGCTTGTGCATTTTTTTTCTGATTCGATCATAAAGTAGCGCATCGCATACCATTTCGCGAGCTGCTGAACGATCTCAGCGTCAGCGTCATCACTACGACAAGACCCTTACGGCATTGATTACGGATTTTGTTCACACAGGGCGCATTCCAGGAGTGATTCCGGCAATTTTACTAGGTCCCCATTCCGGAATCAATCCCGGGACGTGTTTGCGTTTACAAAAGGCACTCTGGCAATTTTATGGGATCAAAGTGCTGTGTGCAAGGAGCTTTATAGTTAGTAGAATGTCTAAAGTGGACCATCGAGTATTAACAACAGCAGCTCTACCTTCAGGTTTAAACCTGCTGGACTGACTACAACTCTTCCATTTCCATCTAATGCTGTTGTGACATATCCCAATCTTTAAGCAGAAGGTGCTGGATTCAAAATATTTGAATAATATCAATATCCATCAACACTGTAACTGAACTGAATTGAGCTGAATAATAGCATTATTGTATTGTTTCATAATCAATGAACTTTGCACAGTTACATAATGACTTGAGCTGAATAATGAAACTATTGTCTTTTTATAGATGTTTTACAGCAGAATTTGAATTTGTCTCATGTTTGAAGTTTGCATCATTGATTCTGTTATTTTCCATGTATTACTGTGAAGCTGCTTTGAAACAATCTGTATTGTATTAAGCCCTATATAAATAGAGGGGACTTGACAAAAAGAGATACTGCAGAATGTCTACACTGCTCTTTTTCATACAGTGAAAGCATATAGTATAGAACAATATCATAAGAGCACTCTGAAAGCATTGCAATAGTCCTTATGACTTGTATAATAATCCATACAACAACAATCCATATTTCAAGTCTTCTGAAACAAAACGATTGGTTAATTAAACATTTTTCCCCAATGGTTCTTAATGTCAGTGTTCTCATGTTCAGTTTGTATTGGTTTTCACTCGTCACATGTGTTCCTTTGTTCTAGTTTCCCGCCACTCATCCATCACCATGGACACTAACTCATCATTACAGCTGACCATCATTTAGTTCGTCATCACGGTGTATTTAAATTCCTGTTTGTGTTTAGTTCGATGTCCAGTATTGTTCGTGTTTATGTTTACACGCTGTCTCGCATGATATTTTTGGATTATTATATGAAACCTTGTGAGCATATTCCCTCATCTTCTTCTTCTTTGTCATTGAACCTGGGCGTTACAAAATACCGGAGCCAAAAAAAGGTGGATGTAAGAGCGCAATTTATTGTAATGGCTCAGGAGAGCCATGATTTTTTTTCTTTTGTTAAAAACTTTTTTGCCTTGTCGTCACCAGCCCCCTTGACAACAAGACCCTAAAGACCTTGTTCTGGATCGGGGCAACATTCCACCACCCTATCGACCTCTCAGAAACCACAGGGTTGGACTGTAGGGAGACCGTCATCAGGTGTCTGGATAGTGTTGTGCCCAAATTCACAGCATAGCCAGACCCAGAGCCCGTTTCACTACCATCGACTGCAGAGAAGTCAGTCACGTGAGCCCCCGCAGACTGAGCGGCACCACCCACCGCGATGAGTGAGCCAGAGCCCGTGGACAGGAGGACAGTGCTTACCATCGCCCCAGCGTGGATCTGATCAGGTGTGTGAGCCCGAGACACTAGCAACCAAGGGAACTGAGATGAAGGACTGACTGACTTTTATGTGGACTTGTCAACTCCCACGCTATCCCACCTGGTATCTAAATCATCTGCATTGTCCAAAAAGAACTTTGAGAACTGGGATAAATTTTTTGCTTTAACCTGTGTGGACTGTGTCACCCTCTCAAGTCTCGTTTTTATCGCCACCACCACAGAGCTTAGCCAGTCCTCCAGTCCCGTCGCTGCCAGGTGTTTGCATACATGCGTTGTCTCCGGGGAGTCCCTAATATGACTTCAAGCCGCAGGTCCCTTCGCTCCATCGTTCCATCTTGGCCCGTCGACTCAATCTTGGCTCCTGCCACCTTTGGCTCCACCAGAGACCCTCAGTCTAGTGGCTCCTCTGAGTTCCCTCCTCCCACCGTCTCCCCCTTGGTCAGTCATCACACCACTTCCGCCATGGACTTTAGGGCCATCTGCTGCACTCCATCCCTCCACCCTTACAGCTGCAGTAGGTTCCTCCTTTCACCTTTGTCACCTCCTTGGACTTTTCCGCTGGACCTCCTCCCAGTTGTCAGTCCACCTCCAAAGCTGCCTTCTGCTAGTTTGTGCCATCCCTTCCATGCCAGCCGTTTGCCACCTTCTCATTCTCCTCACAGCTTCCCTAACGGCAGGGGGTGTTATGTCACAGTCATGTTCAGTTTGTTTTGGTCATTAGTCACCATGGACACTAACTCATCATTACAGCTGATCATCATTTAGTTCGTCATCACTGTGTATTTAAGTTCTTGCTTGTGTTCAGTTCGATGTCCCGTACTGTTCAGGTTTATGTCAACATGCTGTCTTGCATGTTGGCTTTTGGATTATTTTATTAAACCTTGTGTGCATATGCCCTTATCATCTTCTTCGTCAGTGAACCTGAACGTTACACTCAAATCTATTTCGCTCTTTCGCATATTAAAACTTCCCAAGTCAGACTCAGGATTAACACCATCAAACACATTTTTTTTGTAAGCAAGACACCATCAATGACATTTCTTCAACATGGTTAAAATGTATTCCAAGTGGTGTATGATTTTCAATTGTCTCATCATGCTAAAGCAAGTTTCAGGGCATACTGTATGTGTACCTCGGCCATCGGGCACCACTCTGTTTGCCAGACCAAATGTTAAAGCTTCTTGTGCCTTCACCGGTCTGCCTGTGAGAATGAGATCTAGAGCTCGAGAGAGACCAATCAGCTGAGGCAATCTCACAGTACCCCCATCAATCAATGGAACACCTGTGTGAGACAGAAAGAGGATAATAGACATAGGATTAACTGGAAGAAGGAGAATTTTGAACACACACAGATATACGCTACCTTTTGAGGTCATATATATATATATATATATATATATATATATATATATATATATATATATTATATATATATATATATATATATATATATATATATATATATATATATATATATATATATATATATATATATATATATATATATATATATAATATATTATTATTATTTTTTTTTTTCTGAAAGATAATACTTTTATTTAGCAAGTGAAATGATTTCTGAAGGATCATGTGACACTGAAGACTGGAGTAATGGTTTCTGAAAATTCAGCTTTGTCATGAGCAAAAATGTAAATTTTGTAAATAAATTAAAATAGAAAAAAACAAACAAAAAAAAAAAAACTCTTGAAAGGTACTGTATAAATTAGGTATGTACAATATATAGGTGACCACATTATTACTGAATTTAGTGAAATATTAGTAATGTTATTTAAGTCAGTATTAGTGTAATGAACTGCTCTGAGACTTGAAGGTTGAGGATCCAAACGCAGTATTTATTCAGAGGGTAATCTACAATTAAGTCCAAGACAGGCAAATGGTCAAACACAGAGTGGGCAAAGATAAAGTCCAGGGCACAGACAAAAACAGGGAAATCCAGAGATAAAATAATGAGACCGAAAAACCAAGACACAGGAGAAACAAGATACAAAGGTTCAGATATGCAATGTCTAGTTAGTTTTCAATGTGGTCCTCGAGGGTACGATTACCTTGATGTAGGCAGATGAGAGTTGGCTAGATCTTCTGTATGCCTGTATTTACTGCATTTCTGAGCCTTTGTATCTTGTTTTCTTCAGTGTCTTGGTTTTTGGTTTCATTGCATCATCCCTGGATTCCCTTGTTTTTGCCTGTACCCTGGATTTTATCTTTGTTAGGACTGCCCACCTGTGTTTTGACCTTTGCCTGGCTTTTTGATTTCGATTGTGGATTACCCTCAGAATATAAATACTGCTTTTGGATCCTCAACCTTCAAGTCTTAGAGCAGTTCATTACAATTAGTTAAAATGTATTAATATTTTTACTAAACATTTTTAAATTGATTTAAATCACTTTTATTGATAATATCAAATATACTGCAGATATAATTTAGATATTAATATACATCACAAATATTGATTAAATTAAATGTGATGTCACATAATTAATTCATATTCATGAGATGTTTTAATTAAGCCCCTAAAATAAGATTTAAAATTAAGCTTTGATGTATGAGTTAATTTGATTTCGATTATTTTAGATTTTTGGTAAATATAGCTTGGAAGTATAATAATATTAGCCATTGTTTTGCTGTCTTCATACTATTATATGGAAATAATTATCTTGTAAAAAGGTAAGTTGTCACCATATATTGCCAGACTGTTTAAAAATTAATGTCGGAATGCAAAAATCTGACACTTTCTGGAACAAGAACCAGCAGGATCTAGCTCAAATTAAGTACTGAGTGCAACCCAAATAAAATGTCATGTGAATGATGCGTGCAGGCCATTGTTTTACCTTCACTTATTGAGACACTTGCACACACAAGGGGTCCTGAATACATGTATAATCACCAGCAATCTCTTTGCACAGAGAGCTCTCTCTACCTCTGCCAATTCAAACTAGCATCATTACTAGCACATTCTAGAAAGGATATTTTCTCCCAAAACCATCAGACCCCTATTGTAACAGGTTATGGAAATAATGCAGCTTTATTCTTAGTGGCTTGAGAGGGTGAGAGATAATGAGTGGATACATCTGCTACCAATCACATGTCCTCCAGTCCAAAACACTACACATCTGGCAGCCTGAGCTGAGGTAGGAGGGAGTTTCTGTCAGTGAGCACATCCTTCCATATTTCCTCTGCTCCTTTACCTCATTACTCAAGTCTGTCATTCAGAGTGTCAGTCTTCCATCTCTAATACATCTGCAAACATGCAGACATGATGAGGTGCATCCGTTTCAGAAGATGTGTCTATAAAATCTAAAAAGCAGAGGCAGGATGTAGAATACATAAATGAAAGAACCCAAAAGAATAATCAAGGAACATTCAGTGTTTTATTAATTACAGAGTCACCAGGTTGCTGTACTGGACACTTTCTACACTCGTCAGTTCACTGCTCATCTGCAATTCTGTTCAACTTTGTTTCATCACCAGCAGTCACAGTCACTCAATTAGCTTGATTAGCCACAAATCACCAATATTCATAAAGAACAGTTGAAGTCTGGTTTCTTTCTCGTGATTTTGAGGGTGTAGAAAGAGCCAGGTCCATTTGAAATCAAGCGGAAATACAGCAAAGTGGACTTTGGAAAGCATAATTGGATCTGAAATTCTCATTAGTCAGTGGATGTCAATGTCAGAGTGTGTTGCAGCAAAAGTTTTGGTCATAAGATACAGTGCACTTTCACAAACCCTGCATTGTTCCTCTATGTCCTTGCTCTATTTTAATAAATGCTGCAAGGGATTCTCTGACATACAAGGTCAGAAAAAATGCATGTTTATGGGTCAGTGGGGAAGTACCCTCAAAGGCACAGTACCTTGAGAAGTATAAAACGGTTATATATGCTGCCTTTAAGGGAAATTAAGGTACAAATATGCACCTATGAGGGTAATACCCCAGTGATATGTTTACATACTCTAATTTTTGTCAATACAAATACATCCAATCCGATTTCAGATTTCTGACAGTTCTATGTACCCTAGACCTATGCACATCCGTTTGCCATTTCAAGAGAATATCTATCTGAATTAAATGTGATATACTGTATAATGCCATCTAAATTGATCAAAATATTAAAATCAACCAGGTTCAGTAAACGCATTATGATTTATATTTAGACCCACAAAATTGGGTGCTGTCAAGTCCGAAGTACTGCTGGATCTGGACTGGTTTTGTGAACCCAGATGCTTGCGCTTTCACCAACAATGGAATGACATCCACCATGAATGTAATTCATAGATGTTAATAGGCAATCACTAGTGGACGTTTGTCCACTAGCAACCTAACCACCAGCCACTGTCGACACGCAGTGACAAAGTAGCTGGCAGTGTGAACGCAACTTACGACAGATGTAAACATCATGGCAATGCGCATATGAGCAAGATATTTTTTAAATCTGATCGAGAAAGTTGTCAGATCCAAGGGCTTTCAAGGCTTAAATTATTCTTGTTAAGCAGATTAAGATCTACACCATCCATTTCAATCAGATCAAAATTAATTTGATTAATTTGAGGGTGGCACGGTGAGCCAGGAGGTCTTTCTGTGCAGAGGATGTTCTCCATGTTTTGCCATGGGTTTCCTCCTGGTGCTCTGGTTTCCCTCACAATCCAAAGACAGGATAGGTGAATTAGAGACAGTAAATTGCCTGCAGGTATGGGTGAGATTGTGATAGCCATGTCTGTGTGTGTTAGACATGTGATGGTCCGGCCATTCATCCATGGCAGTTCCTGGGATAGGCATATCCCCATCACCAAACATAAAACTGCTTGTTCTAACTATATGGATTGAGCTCATTCAGACTGAAGGAGGTGATCAGTCTGATTAAGCCATCAATCCGATAATACGTTAATTATTAGGTTGCATTTAAACGTAGCTAGAGTAAACTCTAGTGTACATACACCATTATGACACTATAGTACTGCAAGCACATAGATTGGTCAACATGATGTGACTCTCGGCCAACACGGCCCAACATGTTCTCCAACCAATACACCTATATAGTTCGTTTGTCACTTCCCTGAAATATGAACCATAGGAGTGTTTGCTAAAGTTGCGCCCCTATCGACAACAGGACACTTTCATTTTAATGCATTGTTTCCTACAGAGCCCCGGACATGCAGGAAAAATCGTGCACATGATTTATTAATTTGTTCCCTCGATTTACTAAAACGTGCCCACGATTTACTATTTCATTCCCTTGATTTATAAATCATGCGCATATTCCGTTACCTCAATTTATAAATCATGCGCATATTTTGTTACCTCAATTTATAAATCATGCGCATGCTCCATAGTTCCCTTTTATCTGCTTCATATATGCAATCATGTGATCATGCGATCGTGGGTTCGATCCCAGGGAACGCATGTGCTCATAAAGTGTGTACGCACTATAAATCACTAAGGGTTTAGGGGTAGGGTGGGTGTAGTCGATTAAAAAAAAAAAAAAAAAAAAGAGTTTTGCTAAATGGAAATAGGACAAATGGTCCACACATTGCATTTAAAGGTGCCCTAGAATTAAAAATTGAATTTACCTCGGCATAGTTTAATAACAAGAGTTCAGTACATGGAAAAGACGTACACTGAGTTTCAAACCCCATTGATTCCTCCTTCTTATATAAATCTCATTTGTTTAAAAGACCTCAGAAGAACAGGCGAATCTCAACATAACACTGACTGTTACGTAACAGTCGGGGTGTACACCCCCAATATTTGCATATGCCAGCCCATGTTCCCAACATTATGAAAGGCATTAGACAAGGGCAGCCAGTATTAACGTCTGGATCTGTGCACAGCCGAATCATCAGACTAGGTAAGCAAGCAATAACAACAGCGAAAAATGGCAGATGGAGCAATAATAACTGACATGATCCATGATATCATGATATTTTTAGTGATATTTGTAAATTGTCTTTCTAAATGTTTCGTTAGCATGTTTTGCTAATGTAGGCTACTGTTGGTTGAAGTTACCATCGTTTCTTACTGTATTCATGGAGACAAGAGCCATCACTATTTTCATTTTTTTGCAGTCTGTATAATTAATAAACACAACTTCATTCTTTATAAATCTCTCCAACTGTGTAATGTTAGCTTTAGCCACGGAGTACTATCAAACTCGTTCAGAATCACAATTAAACATCCAAATAAATACTATACTCACATGACCCAAATAACGCATGCAGCATACATGATGAACATCTTGTAAAGATTCATTTGAGGGTTATATTAGCTGTGTAAACTTTGTAAATGCACTGTATTATAGATTCGCGAGCTCGATGGGTAGGGAGCACAAGATTTAAAGGGCCAGCAGCCCCTGAATCGGTGCATAGTTAATGATGCCCCAAAATAGGCAGTTAAAAAAATGTATTTAAAAAAATCTATGGGGTATTTTGAGCTAAAACTTCACAGACATTCAGGGGACACTTTAGACTTATATTACATCTTGTAAAAAAAACGTTCAATGGCACCTTTAAATGAACATGCATTTTGATTGGTAACGGCAGTCATACGTCATTTCATGATGACAGACGTAACGTGTACTGTCATTATTTTTAGGCAAGCTAGAGGGCGCATGACTTACGTAAATATAGGTCATAAGAAGGTGCTTTAAAAACAACCTATAAGGTTTTTTTTTTTTTGCAGGACAGTCTGTCTTGTTCAGACCATCACTACAGACCTTATTCAGAGCAGCGCCATGACAGGTATGAAAGAGTCTCTGATGAATAGACTTACCGTGTTTTCAATGGCATCTGCTTTAAAAAGCTCCAATATCATTTTTTTTTTTTTTTTTTTTCACAGTTCATGTTGTCTGGAGTTTTTTGTCTACTGAAATTTCTTGGAAAAACATTTTTGCAGAGTTTCATCAGCAAAACAATCCAAAAACACATTAAAATAATAGTACAACCCACTGAAGAGGTGTATGTCTATCCCTCACAGCCTCACCTTCATTCCCATTAAATTCCCATCAAAGATGGTGCTGCTGTGAATAGAGTCTATTGCGCAAAGACTTCTTGCTCACGCACACACGCACAAGAGACACTGAAGTGGTACAATGGCTTTACAGAAATCACTGAATGACTCCATGTCGGTAGTCCAGCATTAGCACCTGGGTGATTTCAGTTCACCTCAGGTGTTTGACTGAATGAATGGATCTGTCTGTGTAAGCCTGAGCCTGCGGTTGAACTTTTATGTCTTCCTGTGTGAGTTTATGCTGGTGATACTGGTATTCACAGAACATCAAAGTCCAAACAAAGCCTATGATGCAAGCTTGCACACACAATGGTGTTGGGGTAATGCTGTGTTACACCACACTACCACACTAGAGCTCAGGAAACAACCTTTACACGTACACACAAATATACAATTACACAAACTTAGACAGCTAAATGAGGACACTAAGCTTTAAGCTCTTATCTACATATCTGAGAATTCAGAAACATGACCACAATACAAAGCCTTAATTATATTTCTAAATAAACCTGCGATTTAGTTCATTTCAGTTTAAGCTATTCAACTAAATATGAATGAAGATGCTCAGGAAATGAGTACACGTCTTTCATTCTCGAGATTAGTTATATCCTTCAACATATTTGATGAAATCTGCATCTCTGAGTCCAAGCATTATAAAGCCAAGGAAGGATCTGAAGCTTGAAAGAGAATGTCTGTAAAATCTGAGAAAGGTCGAGTCATTTCAGTTGTTGGCAGCTGCTGAGGTGGACGAATGGAAATTGCATTCAGAACAACCAGCTTTGACCACCTGGGCTGTTGGATAAGATACAACATGCACAGTTAGGGCCTCTTAAAATGATAAACTCAGATTTCACAGATCTTCTGTTCCCTGATAAATGTACTGCATTTCATTTGAGCTGGGACCAAACTATCCAAGAGAAATTAATATATAATGAGAGAAAAAAAAAAAAACTGGATCTTGCAAAAGTGGGTGTTCTCCTCTACAATAATGGAATCGGACCTGAATGTGAAGTTTCTGTAAAAGTCCCGTCCAGACTCTGCCTGAACACACTATTTGACTGGGGATGTGAAGACTGAAATTCAGGTCATGACATTTTGATACATCCCAGTAGTAATACTTTTTGTCAAATTACCTACAATGCCTAATAAGCTAAAGTGGATGTCAACAAAAAAAGAAGGTTGATTTAAAGGCAGAGAAAGTTATTACATTTAAATGAAAAGTTATTACAAAAAAAACATTTTGTTTTTCTTTGGTATAACATTGATGAATTGTGCACAATAAGACCAGGAATGTGTATTAAAAAAGTAAATAGAGTCAATATTCTAAAGACTATGTGACTTCGTACTCTGTCAAACAATATTTCCCTTAGAATTTAATGTGTATAACTTCACTTAAATGGCTTGTCCACATTCAGGGCTGTTTCTTTCAGTTTAGTGGCTCAATGAAGACACAACAGGAAGTATTTGGCCACATCAGAGAGATTTCAGTAAGTTTTGGTAGCATATTTTCCTTTTACAGGGTTGCCTTCCCCACCCGCGTCTCTTTCTCATATATTTCTCTTCGTCTCTCACCATGAGGGATTCCCCTAGGCTGTTCCCATCTTGGTCTCCCAAACACAGCCCTAAAATAAAGCCCTAAAACTTGCCAAAACAAGATTAGGTAAAATAAAACCAACAAGCAGGATGTTAAAATAAACCCTTTTCCAGTGATGGTGGCCAAGATGTCTATTATGTGAGATGAATGGTGTTTAAGGGCCTGCTGTGCACTGTGGGGTAAGTACAGGAGAGAGTGAGGAAAATTCAGAGGAAATAAGTGGGTAGTGTCAGAGTGCTTAGCCTTGTTCTGGGAGAAATATTCTGCAAATGATAGTTCTCATTTAAACTTGATCATAGCAGAATGGCCACAGGAACCAATGTGCGGCAAAAACAACACAAAAAAATTTGTTGACAAAGTATTTTGGTAAGTTAAGTGAATTACATGCTACATGCTCCAATCAGAAGTGTAATGCGATTATAGATATGTAATCTATTGAATTCACTCATGATTTCAGAAATAAGATTTTCTGGAAAAACTGTGTAGTGTCTGTCCATGCAAAAGTTACCTCCATAATTTAAAGATGTTGCTGTTGGTTGCTAAGCTGTACTGAGTATGTTAGAACAAGTTGCTTTGCGGTTGATAGGGTGTTTTGGGTGGTTTCCAAAGAGTTACTATGCAGTTACTAAGATGTTCTGAGTGGTATGTAGGCTAGAATATTGCTGTGCAGTTGCTAGGGTGTGGGTTGCTATGTGCTGGCTTAGTTGTTCTGAGCATTGATATGTATACGTAACTGCCTCATTTGGGACTGTTTCTATGGGCAGCTATACGTAAGCCTTTCGCCATATATCAGTATCGGATTTGGATCGGTCCCGTCCGGCCGATACCCGATCCGGCAAAAATCGCAGTATCGGAGCCGATACCGATCTGAATATAAGATCAGTGCATCCCTAATTTCTATGTGCATGTATGTTTCAGAGTGTGTACAGTATGTGTGCATGCAAAGAAAGAGAGAAAGGACTAGAGAGAGGACAAAGCATGCTTTCTATAGATAATAAAAGGAAATTTAGTAGGTGAAACATGGAAATTGTTTGTCATTTGTATCCTTTTGTTTACTTTTGTTTACTGTTATGTAGACTGTAAGGATATTTTAATTAACTGAAATAATTTGGCAAAGTAATATGGAACTGGAATGTGATCTACAGACCTGGAACTACTTCACAGCTTCATACTATAAAATAACTGCATGCCTTAAAGGTGCCCTAGAATTAAAAATTGAATTTATCTTGGCATAGTTAAATAACAAGAGTTCAGTACATGGAAATGACATACAGTGAGTCTCAAACACCGTTGTTTCTTCCTTCTTATATAAATCTCATTTGTTTAAAAGACCTCAGAAGAACAGGCGAATCTCAACATAACACTGACTGTTACGTAACAGTCGGGATCATTAATATGTACGCCCCCAATATTTGCATATGCCAGCCCATGTTCAAGCATTATGAAAGGCATTACACAAGGGCAGCCAGTATTAACGTCTGGATCTGTGCACAGCTGAATCATCAGACTAGGTAAGCAAGCAAAAACAACAGTGAAAAATGGCAGATGGAGCGATAATAACTGACATGATCCATGATATCATGATATTTTTTAGTGATATTTGTAAATTGTCTTTCTAAATGTTTCGTTTGCATGTTGCTAATGTACTGTTAAATGTGGTTAAAGTTACCTTCGTTTCTTACTGTATTCACGGAGACAAGACTGTCGTTATTTTCATTTTTTAAACACTTGCAGTCTGTATAATTCATAAACACAACTTAATTCTTTATAAATCTCTCCAACAGTGTGTAATGTTAGCTTTAGCCACGGAACACCATCAAACTCATTCAGAATGAAATGTAAACATCCAAATAAATACCATACTTACTTAGACATGCTGCATGGCAAACACTTTGTAAAGAACAATTTTGAGGGTTATATTAGCTGTGTGAACTTTGTTTATGCTGTTTAAGGCAAGCGCGAGCTCAGTGGGCGGGGAGCGTGAGATTTAAAGGGGCTGCAGCCTAAATCGGCTCATATTTAATGATGCCCCAAAATATGCAGTTAAAAAAATTTATTTAAAAAAATCTATGGGGTATTTTGAGCTGAAACTTCACAGACACATTCAGGGGACACCTTAGACTTATATTCAGCTTTTAAAAACGTTAAAACTGAAATGACGTTCTACGGCACCTTTAAAATGTTGGTCAACCGATCAGAATCAAGCATTCAACAGCCTTCTAGTATAATACAAGATAATTAGCTACTTAACTATATTTAAATGCTGAAGCTGAGTATTTTCACATTACGTTGCAGTGGTCAGGTGGTACAAGTCGGCGCTCTCAGAGTTGTAATTACAAGTTCAACAAGGATATGAGCTGTCAATTTCAGCAATTGAGCCCTTGGTTTGGATAAAACCCAAGTGTTCAAGGACCATTTCGGCTGCATCCGAAATCGCATTCTTCCCAACTACAGAGTAGGCAAGGGCATTTCCTCCGAAGAGGCAAGGGATGCAGTGCCTCCTCAAAAAAATTGGATGAGAAAATAATATATATATATAAAAAAAAAAGATAAAATGTGACATTAAAAGTGTATAAATCACTAATTTTTCGAAAGTAACACTGTCCAACACTGACATCAGCAAGTAAAGTTACAGCGGGAGTCTGCGTCTCTTGCCTCCCCTGAGCCCATTGAGTTTTAACGGACCCCCTAACGCATGCCGTGGGTTTGGTGTGGGCTAATTGAGAATGAATGGGAGAAATTCACGTGAGAGGAGACAATGCCTTCATCGCGCTATGACTGGTTATGATATGGTTATGCCTGTTTTTTCCGTGTGCGTTCGCAAATCGGTCTGAATGAACAAAATAATGCCGTTAATAGGAAGAGTAATTAAAAAGCAAGTAAACAACTCACCCACTTAGATATCACCACTTTATGTCACATCTAAATTGAAATGGCCTGAAAACATGATGACTGTGGGTTAAAGGTTTGAAAAATTTCCTAAATAAGAACAATACTAATACTGATGAATGTCTCAGCAAAAACCACAAAATGCTCTGCAGCACTAAAAATTACACAAACATTTGTACTAATCATTACTGTAGAGTGCCATTAAAGATTTCTAGACAGCAGTCGTCACGTCTTCCTGGGTGGCACGAGTGCAGTAGAGAGGCAGACAGTCTGAGGAATGGGTTCATAGGCACATGCGGGCAATGCCCGGATGCTTGGTTTAATGAAAGAGAGAGGGTCATGATGATGGCTCTATGCTTTAAACGAGCAGCTGGAAAAATCAGTTCCTGGCAGTAAATTATAGCACTGCTGGCATATTTATACACACTGTGGTCATACTGTATCTGTAGCATAGAGAAACTAGTACACTCAGAATGAAACTGCATCAAATTTCTCTTTCTCATTCTAGGTAGTTTCTAGTCTGTCTGCAATATTTTAGTAGACCAGGATTTAATTCACTGACTATGTTTGGATTGAAATTGACATTTTATCAATCATAACAGAGCCATTTACAGTATTCAGTAGACATTAAAACAGTACTCTGCTGGTATCACTGTAGTGTAATGTATCAGATATATAATGGTTCATGAATATGGTAATCATTTAATACTAGGGGTGTGCAATATTGACAAAAAAATGATATCTCAATATTTTCTGGGATTTTGTTGATAATGATATTTAGACAATACTTTTCTGAGTGTGTTATTGTGTTGGTACACTGGCTGGTTTAGGCCTGTCATGGACAGCTGACTCTCCAAGCTTTTCATATTCTTCTTATTCTGTGTGGTGGTTAGTTCACAACAGTGACAGAAATTAAGTTTTCAACCTCAAATGGGCATTTTTTTAACTTTATAGGGGCTTTATTTTTTAACCTTGTTAGATTTCTGCATCATCATTTTGTTATATTCTTACATTTAACCAAAAAATTCAATTAGAATAAGACACCATAGTGTTACCTTTTACATTAAATCAAAAGTAACAAAATCCGGTTTTGCACTGCATAAGTGGCACAGAAGCTGAATCCAAAGCAGCATTTAGATGTATTCACATTGCAATTGCATAAATAATGCTAATAGATTGTTATAAAAATAATATATTGAGTATTAAAATATTGCCTGAAACGTCTGCTTTGTATGTGCTGTGTGGAAAAAAAAAAAAAAAAAAAAGAAGAAGAAAAAGGAGTGTGTATTTTTCATTTTTCAGGGATCTACACACCCAGTCGTGTCGGTAGAGCGCAGTGATTCATTTGAATATTGAAATATAAAATGATTTTTCTATTTTCATTGGTGAAATTGAGCAAAAACAGACAATATTGTGTTAAAAATGTAACTCGCAATACTAACTTAGTTTATTGAACTGCTGTATAAAATCATTATCACATTTGGAATTGTGCTTATATTTGGAAAGCACAAAAAAAATCATACATGGGCAATTTTGCTCCACATTGAATTGTGGGGTCACTCGAACTACACTGTACACAAAGTGAAAGTGTGCACTGTCAAAGCGAGTTTTTGTTTGTATGTTTTTTGCAAAGTGAGTGACAAATTCAATAGCATCAGCTTCCACATTGTTAAACTATACATATAGCACACTCCTATTTAGTACCATGGTATATATCACTATAGTGCTGGTCAAAAAAAAAAAAAGATGTTTTTTCTATGATGCTTTCTTGTCATTGTATATATAAAAATAAAAAAGAAACAACTCTTCAGCAGATTGTAAAAAAATTTAGGCTTAATGCAGTTAATAAATAATGCAATTTAGTTAGATATGCCTGCACACCTCGACTTTAAACAAAATAACACCTCAATGTAAAATAACATTACAATACCTACCAAATCTGCGGGAGAAAATGCCCATGATGGAGCTCTCCTCCACCACCCTCAGGTCAGCCAGCAGTGCCAGCTCCAGACCTCCAGCCACAGCGTACCCACTGACTGCTGCGATCAAGGGTTTTGAGAGCCTCATACGAGACGGACCCTACCGCAAACAACACACATCAGTTTATTGCTGTTCTAAATATCCTGCAAACCAAGCTGTAGGTTTATAGACTTTAGTGACAGTACACTCAACCCTCCACTATGAAGGACATTTACAGTGACAGTGATTGAATCACTGGAAGTAGCTAACTCGCTTTTACTAGGTGTTTCCAGCAGTATCACGAGCTTCACAGTCTAAACTACTGTTGGTAGTTGTCCATGGTCTCTGTCGCTCACGTGACACATTACTCATTTCACATGTGAAGAAGAAGGTCAGCCACAACACATCTAATTTTTATGTAACACTTTATTTTGATGGTCCACTTTAGACATTCTACTAACTATAAGCAACTTTGCAACTACATGTGAACAACCAGTCATTAGAGTATTAGACTGTCTTCTTAATATCTGCTAACACTTTATTTTGATGGTCCCCCAACAGACATTCTACTGACTATAAGTAGCTTTGCAACCACATGTCAACTTGTTCTACTAACCTGAACCCTAACACCATATGACACAAATATTGCGGTGAATGGATTTTTTTTTTTTTTTTTTTTTTTTTTTACGGAGAGGTGTTCTAATCTCCTTTCATTGCAAAATCAAGCTGGCCAACCAAGCCAAGCCAAGATTTTTACACAGAGCTGCTGATATTACATAAAACTACAATTTGGTGGTGCTTACGAAAAGACTACTTTGCTAAGCGATAGCATAGCAAATACAAAAATCTGTGTGAACAAGTCTTAAGGCTCAGAGAGGGTGGAAAAGGGTCATGAAAAACTGTTTTTGGTGCAAGAAATGTTTATTAATTATAATATCACAAGCTGAATTAAAGGGAATGTATTATATAACTCCTTTAATATAAAAGGAATAGTTCACCCAAAACTAATAAATCATCCCATGATTAACTCACACTCAAGCCATCCTAGGTGTATATGACCAACTTCTTTCAGACAAACACAATGGGAGATATATTTAAAAATATCCTTGCTCCTCCAAGCTTTATAATGGTTGTGAATGGGGGACCACATTTTGAAGCAAAAAAAAAAAAAAAAGAAAGAAAATGCATCCATCCATAATAAAAGTAATCCATACAGCTCCAGTGGGTTAATAAAGGCCTTCTGAAGTGAAGCGATGTGTTTTTGTAAGAAAAATATCCACATTTAAAACTTTATTAACTATAATAACTAGCATCTACGCATTGATTTGTGGTGGAAAAGCATCCTTGACCCGATGACGAACGCGGAGGTGCACAGGATAGAGCAAAACAAAACACCAGTCATGAGTTAGAAGTCTAAATGAGAATTGTCGGAGGATTGATATAAGAGAAGAGGAGCTTGAGTTTGTTGCCCAGCCCTACTTGTTTGAACCGCGAGAGGCGTCTAAGTTTACACTACTCCTACATCCTGCATCATACATTGCATCACGTGTTACTCATTTGGCGCAAGTCAACTTGAGCATTCTGCATACAGTCGTCCGCCTGAAGCTAGTTATTTGAATTTATAAAGTTTTAAATATGGATATTTTTCTTACAAAAACGCATCGCTTCGCTTCAAAAGTCCTTTACTAACCCCCTGGAGCAGTATGGATTACTTTAATGGATGGATGCATTTTTTTTTTTTTTTTTTTTGCTTCAAAATGTGGCCCCCCATTCACAACAATTATACAGCCTGGAGAAACAGGGATATTTTTAAATATATAAGACTGTGTTCATCTGAAAGAAGATGGTCATATATATCTAGGATGGCTTGAGGGTGAGTAAATCATGCGATAATTTTCATTTTTGGGTGAACTATCCCTTTAATGTGCATACTGCATCTGAGAATGACCACTCCGTACCATGGGACCAGGACTACAGTGGACATCTTGCTCCAGTTTGAGGGAACCAGCATGGGCCAACTCCTTCAGATCAAATCCAGCACAGAAATTCCCTCCTGAAACAAACAACTCAATTATAGAACAAAGCAGATTGAACCATGAAAGTCAGACATCATAGCATGAGAATCACTTTCATGTGTTCAGCTCTACATGCTCTATCCTTATATTAGTATTTTGACATGAATTCAAGTTCTAAATTAGGTATGAAAAGAAACTGAAGAAATGTACATGACTAATCTGATAACATACACATTGGTAAAGACAAAGCAACCCTTGTGAAAAAGAAGCACACTTCTTTTTCACAAGTACACTTTCAGTTAAATGAAAATGTATTAAAGTTTACATTTATGTTAATTGCAATTAGCTGACCCACTAAAGTAGGACTTAAGTATATTAATTTCATAATTAATTCAAATATGGTTAAAGCGTAGCCTACTGCCGAATGTTCTGACAAGCACTGATGGTAAACTAAAATACACTTTAATCACATTTCTGTTGAAACTTGCATTTACACTGCGTTCCAAATTATTATGTAAGTGACATATCAGTTAGATTTCAGTAGAATAAACATTAAGATTTTAGTTTTTCTAAGAAAATGTATGTTTGTTTATTTATCCATGTCTTTTTAGATAACTGGTATCAATCTCAGACAAAATAATTTGCCAGATCTATGGAAACCCTACTTAGAGGTTGTTCCACATTATTAAGCAAGTCACAGTTCTCATGCAATATGGGGAGGAAGAAAGATCTTTTTGAAGATGAAAAGCATGAAATGGTGCAATGTTGTGCAAAAGGCATGAAAACAACTAATATTGTGTGAAAATGAATGGAGATTATCAAATTATCATAAGATTTGTGAGTGATTTAGAGCACAGCAAAACTCGGTCAGATAAAGGCTTGTAAATGAAAGTTCCTGTCAAAAAAATTAATTGTATTAAAGCTATAAAAAAGCCAGTGTTGAGCAGCAAACAGGTATTTGAAGCTGCTGGTGTCTCTGGAGTCTTGAGAAGCTCTCCATGCTGGCTGGCAGTTGTGCGTAAAGATGCATTTTAGACACCACTAACCAAACCTCACAAAGAGAAACTTTTACAGTGGGTGTAGAAATACATTTTCAAACAGTTTTATTGATGTGGTGTTTTTTTTGCAGCATGGGATAGTGCATAGTGCATTGTATTTCAGAAGGCGCTATCCTCCTTTTTATACCATAGCTGAAAATGGCCAGTTATGAACTCTACATATCTTGCAAAAGTAATTTTAATACCCTCAGAGACCCTAAAAGGACCTTTCATCTCACTTCCCAATATTCCAGCCCAAATCATCACCCGACAGCTCCCTGCTGACGTCACAGTCTTGTTGGAACGTGGTGGCCATTCACCAACCATCCAGAAATCCATCCATCCATTTTAGTACGGCATTAGTCAGTGAATAAAACTATTCAAAAATGAGTCTTCATGTATTTCTAAACCCACTGTAAATGTTTCTCTTTGTGAAGTTTGGTTTGGAGTGGCCGAACTGCATCTTTAGGCTCAACTGCCAGCCTGCATGGAGAGCTTCTTGAGACTCCAGAAACACCAGAAGCTTCAAATACCTGTTTGTTGCTCAACACTGGCTTTTTTGTATAGCTGCCCTTTTAATACAATACATTTTTTGACAGGAACTTTCATTAATAAGCCTTTATCTGACTGAGTTCTGCTGTGCTCTAAATTACTCACAAATCGTATGATATTTCGATAATCTCCATTCATTTTCAAACAATATTAGTTGTTTTCAGTTCTTTTGCACAACATTGCACCATTTCATGCTTTTCATCTTCAGAAAGATCTTTCTTCCTCCCCATATTGCATGAGAACTGTGACTTGCTTGATAATGTGGAACAACCTCTAAGTAGGGTTTTCATAGACCTGGCAAATTAATTTGTCTGAGATTGATACCAGTTATCTAAAAAGACATGGATAAATAAACAAACAAACATTTTCTTAGAAAAACTAAAATCTGAATGTTTATTGTACTGAAATCTTATTGATATGTCACTTGCATAATAATTTGGAAAGCAGTGTAAATGCCCTGTATTTTAATTACACATTTGTACTGATTAAGTTGCAATTTAGCACATTTAAAATGTATTCACTTTAATTAACACTTTATTTTAATGCATCGTTACACATTACATGTATTTACTTTGGTAAATGAATCATAATTACAAGTAACTAACACTAAAACAAACCAAACCCTAACCTTATAGTAAGTGTGTTTTTAGTTAATATTATTCAGTTTTTATTGCGTAATTACACTGCAAAGTGTATAGCCTTTTATTTTATTACTATTATATTATCTGCAAGACAAGCACATTTTTTTTATATACTTTTTTTAATATACTTTTTTTAAGTACATTCAAAATAATTAAGCGCACTTTTTCACAGGGAAAAGCATGCAAATTACAAGTCATTTTAAACTTCAGTGAAAAGTTACCAGTTAAAACAGTCCTTCAGTGTACTTCAACAAATCTGCAAGAACGAGCAATTATTCATAATTTAGCTGAAATGCGAACATGCCATGAACACAATTTTCTTAATGGCTCCCTAATGGACTAGACCAGTAAGTCAGCTTGTGTAATGTGCTCAATTGCATTTTAATGTCCATTTAAATGTCTGAGATACAGTAGATGTTAACACAAATAAGGCAGTTCTTGTGTGGCCATAATTAACTCTGACACTTCTTCAAACTCAAGCAATTACTTTCATCACACATGTTGTTGTCTATGTAATGTTATCTGCTGTGTTCAGTTCACCTGCAGATGGTCCTCTGGCTGGGATCCAGGTTTAGAGTGTGAGAGAAAGCAAAACCTCTCATTTAACTCATGATAAAGGTGATTGAGGAAATTTGAGTAGGGATGGTTGATCCAGGTTGAACAAATTATTTCTATTGAGGGTGTCCAATCTGAAGGCCTGAGATAATTGTTTTCAGCGTGGTAATATTGTCATCACAGGCTTTGACATAACACAGCACTCCTGTAGTCATGTGCTGCCCACTCAGTCAAGACTTTTTAGTATATGTAGGCTGCGCATTTCAAGGAAACAGTACGCTTTAGACATAACCAAATAACATTTAAAGGTGCCCTAGAATTAAAAATTGAATTTACCTTGGCATAGTTGAATAACAAGAGTTCAGTACATGGAAAAGACATACACTGAGTTTCAAACTCCATTGTTTCCTCCTTCTTATATAAATCTCATTTGTTTAAAAGACCTCCGAAGAACAGGCGAATCTCAACATAACACCGAGTGTTACGTAACAGTCGGGGTGTACGCCCCCAATATTTGCATATGCCAGCCCATGTTCCCAACATTATGAAAGGCATTACACAAGGGCGGTCAGTATTTAACGTCTGGATCTGTGCACAGCTGAATCATCAGACTAGGTAAGCAAGCAATAACAACAGCGAAAAATGGCAGATGGAGCAATAATAACTGACATGATCCATGATATCATGATATTTTTAGTGATATTTGTAAATTGTCTTTCTAAATGTTTGGTTAGCATTTTGCTAATGTAGGCTACTGTTGGTTGAAGTTACCATCGTTTATTACTGTATTCACGGAGACAAGAGCCGTCCCTATTTTAATTTTTAAACACTTGCAGTCTGTATAATGCATAAACACAACTTCATTCTTTATAAATCTCTCCAACAGTGTGTAATGTTAGCTTTAGCCACGGAGTACTATCAAACTCGAATACAGAATCAAATATAAACACCAAAATAAATACTATACTCGCATGAACCGAAGCATGCATGCAGCATACATGATGAACATCTTGTAAAGATCCATTTGAGGGTTATATTAGCTGTGTGGACTTTGTAAATGCACTGTATTATAGAGTCACGAGCTCGATGTGCAGGGAGCATGAGATTTAAAGGGCCAGCAGCCCCTGAATCTGTGCATAGTTAATGATGCCCCAAAAAAATTATTTAAAAAAAAAAATCTATGGGGTATTTTGAGCTAAAACTTCACAGACACATTCAGGGGACACCTTAGACTTATATTACATCTTGTAAAAAAACGTTTGATGGCACCTTTAATATCTACAATACCAATTCCTAAGCAGAAGTTGGAAAAAAAAGGAGGGGAAATTGCATTTATAAACTATTCTTTGTTTTACTGATCAATCAGACGACATTCTTATTCTTTCCACCAACCATCAAACTGCACTAAAGTCAGTCCACTTCTTCATAGTGTTTCACAGTAGTGTGTAACTGAACTTACCGACTCCATAAAGCACTGCCGCATGAAGGCTGTTGTCCTTGTCAAAGGCTGTGAGCTCCTCAGTCAGTCTCTGAGCAGTCTCTTGATTTACTGCATTACGCGCTTCAGGACGGTTAATCCCAATAACCATCACCACACCCCTCCTTTCAGAAACCACCGTCCCACCTGTACCTGCCACAATTATGAGAGGAAACACATCACTTGAGCAGGCTGAATCTGTTTGCAGGTACATACAGTAGATAGAGTCTTTAAAACAATAAAAGATGCTAAATAATAATATATATATTTTTTTTTAAAAATGCATGACATGCATTTGGACAATTAAGACATTAGATAAAATATTAAAACAAGGTTCATTTATTTTAAACGTCTACAATTTTATTATTTAAAAACTTTAAAAAAAAAACTTTCTTTTGTGAAAGTGTGCATGTGTTAACTTTCTCTAAAATAAGTCATATTTACTTTAATATTTGTATGTATGCAATGCAATGACATTCTCATTGTTGATGTGTACAAATGCCTTTCAAGGACAACGTATAGGTTCTGCAAAACAAGAAAATATATATTTTTTCATGATTATACACAACCTATCTCTCATAGATGATGATTTAATTTATTAATTAATCTGTCTTATTGTTAAATAAATAAATAATCAAACAATCTCATGCCGTTCACAAGGTCTACACTGAAAGTGGGCAACAGAACAGGCATTCAGGGTTGCCAGGTTTTCACAACAAAACCCACCCAAATGCTACTCAAAACTATCCCAAAATAAAAGCAGGGGAGCGGAAGACGTTTGAGGTAGGGGGTGCTGTGTTTTTGTTGTTGCTGTTTTTTTGGAGGGGGTGGGATGGGGAGGTGTTCACAACATTTGAGCGGCGAGATGAAAACATCTCAACTTTTCAGAACACCGTAAGGGCACCACAGGTCATGTGACGAGAACCAACCGATCAGCTTCAGCCTTTCCTTAACAACATCGAAAGCTCAACCGAACTGCTAATCATAGCTATTCAGAGCAGGGTTTTATTTCTCATCTCCATAAATAAATGTAGTAGTAAAGCTAATGCAAGGGCTAGAAATCAATTAATCCTTTGCTGATACTTCCTCGTCAACGTGGAGAGTGCAGTTCATGGTTGCATAGAAACGACAGATGCCATGGGAGCGCAAGCGCTTATGAAAAGTAGGAGCAAGCAGCGCGGCTGTGCGACATTTCAATGGCTCGTAAAACACGTCAAAACTCCACGAAGTACAACAAACATATCAATGAGAGCACTAGTTTGAACAGCATACACAACGGGGCATTTGGCTTTAATCACATTTTTGACATTGCTTGCAATCGTAATGCAATGGCCGGTCTATGGGACATTAAGCCTTTAAATAAAAGGGTTATTGAGCTGTTTCTATCATATACAATAAAAGATCCTGCACAGCGATAAGAAATAAAAATGAGCACAAAATACCTGCCTAACTTACACAACACCGAAAGTGGACTTGCGCTGAGTAGAATTCTTTCTATGCAAACTGCAACGGTCACAAAATGACGTCACACTCTGCGCATATGTTTTAAAAAACATAATTTAACATATAAATTACACGTTTTAATAGCCCACTTAAAGTGTTTATTATAAATAATTTACTACATGCTGAAAATGAATAAAAGTAAATGAACAAAAATTTGCATTGCATTTACAATTCCGTGAAACTAGGGGGTGCTGCAGCTTAAGTACATTTTTCAAGTGTCTGTACTTTATCGGAGTGTTTTTCTTTGGAAAACTTTTACTTCACAACATTCCAAAGCACAATATTATACTTTTAACTACACTATATTTCATATTGAATTTCAATTCAGAAATCTAGTACTTTCTTAATTTTACTAAAGTAAAAGTAACAGTTTTACTTGAGTACAAATAAAAAAGTAAGTTACAAAATATTTAATGTACTGAAGTAGCCTACTACTAAAGGAAAAACAAAACAAAACAAAAAAAAAACTCCTTTTATTTATGAAACGTAGTACAGTAAAAAGTAGTTAGACTACATGTGTTTGGAATTCAGTGAAGTAAAAGTTTTCCAAAGAAAAACACTGATAAAGTACAAATACTTGAAAAATCAGTGTTGCCAGGTCCGGGAATACCGCGGACCTGGCAACACTGACGATTACAATACAGAACACCAAACAGATCAAAGTCAAAGTACATTTAGGAATACTAAACATGTTATGGTGTAGTAATATTATTTTAGTATAAATACCAACATCCTATGAAACTATATCCTATGTGAATTCTACTCGCTAAATATTGAATACATAGCCTATTTTATAAATATATCATTAAGTTATATCAAACTATAAGGTCGTAATGTTTCTGGCCAGCCACTCATAATATTTCGTTTCTAACCACATGAACAGCACGTTCAGTAACATCACTGACATTATGTGTAAAACTGGATTTCTGTTGAAAATAAACTACTAGGCCTGTACAAAGTTATTCACCCATTGTAGCTGAAGTTCAATGGAAACGCACAGTCAGTGACAGTGTACACAGTCACCGCTGATTGGCCAGCAGATAGGGAACATCAGAGCCCCCTCCTACAGGGGGACACTAATCTTATGCTGCGTTCACGCCATGTTGATTTCAAGATACAACACGCGATGTTCTATTTGAAGCTGTTCGCGTCCATACCATCAACGTCTAAATTAATGTGCCGCGGACAGGTGGTCAAAATTGCCTGTGACTGCTCTACTCTTGTCTTGTGGACCCAAAATATAGCTCACTTTAAAGTAAGTAGGCTATATGTCACGCCAAACATGTTGAAGATTAGCAGACATGAAGTCACTGTATTATTATTTGTTTGTTTAATTATTTTAAGTCATTATATTATGTGACAAGCAGTGTCCACAAAAGTTCATTCATCACCTCCATTCATTGAGTTCCATTCCGACCTCGTCTCTCCGTCAGTGCAATATTTTCTTTCAATTGTCCTACTAAATTAAGACCTTGTGGAAATTTACACATTGTTATTGCATTTTTTTCTCTCTCTCTTTAAAGCTGCTTTGAAATAACGTACACTGAGAAAAGCGCTATACATGAAACTGACTTGACTTGTCCTGGATTCTTCTCAAGAGAATCTCTGGCAGTGACGACAGAATGAGTTTTGTAAAACATCAACTCAAGTTGAGCAAGTTTATACTGACCTCTACTGACAAGAAACGGAAACTCGGTTATAACCATAACTTTAACGTTACCTGAGTTACCGCTTCTTTCTTCTTTTGAAACGGTGGTGTTATAAAATCTCTGTCCTTTCACTGAGTTTAAACGCATGTGGTGGATTGCCCTCCGAAAGCCATTACCAACCGACCTTCTGCCTAAAGTTAAAGCCATAATTTAGGAGAATGGCTGAATGTACTTTTAATCTGTGTTTTGCAAAGTTTAAAGTGGTACACTGTGTCAAACTTCATTGTGTTATGTTGACGTAAGAAGAATCAGTTCTTATAACAAAGTAAAAGTCATTTTACAAACTGTATAGCAACACTCACATCCTCTATTTCACTGCCATAATAACCCAGAAATGACACCAAAGGTTTCACAGACAAGGCTTGAGCTAGTCTCAGACTAAAATGCATGTTTGAACTGTTTTAACTGAAAGCAACTTGTACTGACATATCTTAAAATATGTCAGTGCCACTCCACTGTTTTGTCTCAAGATGCACACAAGTAATGTTTTTTTTTTCTTCTTTTTTCCTAGTGTACATTTATAAAAGCTACTTAAATATCCTAATTGAACAAAGGCCTAGTCTGTGAAACCAGACCTTCCAGTGCATCTAAATAAAATTTAACTTCTTACCACGATAACCAAAATTAATATCTACAAATGAAATATTCTTTCTATGCTTACAAAGAAAATGAGTATATGGTATATTAAAAACTCACAAATCTGCTCACTTAGATTGAAACCATAAGAAAAACACCAATCTGAAGATGATACTATGACTTTTCTGGAAAAAAAAAAATAATAAAAGCAGTACAAAAAATATTACCATTATGTGCTTCAGTCTACAGCTTTCTTTAAGCAAAAAAAACCTTCTTTTGATATTTAAATAAACTATTAAACATTATCACGAGTTTCTGCGATTCATGTTTCAACAGAGAAACACCTGAATAAACGCAGTTTCCAAAAAAGCTTTGAAAATTAATTTTAATATAACAAAAGTTTAAAAAAATATATTAAAAAAATCCTGTGTATTGTGTATGAGAATATGCCACTTAAAGGGTTAGTTCACCCAAAAATGAAAATGATGTCATTAATGACTCACCCTCATGTTGTTCCAAACCCGTAAGACCTCCGTTCATCTTCGGAACACAGTTTAAGATATTTTAGATTTAGTCTGAGAGCTTTCTGTCCCTCCATTGAAAGTGTATGTACGGTATACTGTCCATGTCCAGAAAGGTAATAAAAACATCATCAAATTAGTCCATGTGACATCAGTGGGTTAGTTAGAAGTTTTTGAAGCATCGAAAATACATTTTGGTCCAAAAATAACAAAAACTACAACTTTATTCAGCATTGTCTTCTCTTCCGGAATCCTTTCCATTGATTTGATTCCATTGAATCCTTTCATCTGTCTGCGTTGGTAATGCACTTTTACGTCGCCGTGGTTGTTTTTGGCGATTAGGACATCCGTGACATTTTGAAGAATCGAAAATACATTTTGGTCCAAAAATAACAAAAACTACGACTTTATTTAGCATTGTATTGTCTTCCGGGTCTGTTGTCAATCCGCGTTCACAACTCCGCTTCTTCTTCTTCTTTCCTGTTTTACGGCGGTTGGCATCCAGCTTATTGGTGCATTACTGCCCCCTTATGCTCCGGAGTGTGGTTCAC
This sequence comes from Chanodichthys erythropterus, assembly GCF_024489055.1. Classification (NCBI taxonomy): domain Eukaryota; kingdom Metazoa; phylum Chordata; class Actinopteri; order Cypriniformes; family Xenocyprididae; genus Chanodichthys; species Chanodichthys erythropterus. The sequence continues at coordinate 31,254,490 of NC_090243.1, read as the reverse complement.
AGCTCTGCAGTGACGCTGCTGACGTGTTATCCGGTGCGCCAGAGCTTCGTTTACAGTCTGAGGGAGATGCACGCTGTATTCAAGCTATTCTACATTGTTTGTATTTTGGTATTGCTATATTTTTTTAAATGGTGCGTAAGTGTGCATGTCGAGGATGTCCTAATCGCCAAAAACAACCATGTAAAAGTGCATTACCAACGCCAACAGATGAAAGGATTCAATGGAATCAAATCAATGGAAAGGATTCCGTAAGAAAATACAATGCTGAATAAAGTCGTAGTCTTTGTTATTTTTGGACCAAAATGTATTTTCGATGCTTCAAAAAATTCTAACTAACCCACTGATGTCACATGGACTAATTTGATGATGTTTTTATTACCTTTCTGGACATGGACAGTATACATTTTCAATGGAGGGACAGAAAGCTCTCGGACTAAATCTAAAATATCTTAAACTGTCTTACGGGTTTGGAACGACATGAGGGTGAGTCATTAATGACATAATTTTCATTTTTGGGTGAACTAACCCTTTAAGCTAATGTGTTGGCAAAGTACAAAGTACTTTGCAGCCTATCATCCAAATAAAACTTAAATGAATTGAATTGTTTATTCATGAAATGTCCATAAATGTCTTAATGTCAGTTATGAATGTATTTTTATTTATTTATTTATTGTGCTGTAGTTTCGTCATAACGATTTCGCTCACGGCATGGCTTTTATTATGAAAGGAAAACATTTTTTTTACATGACCAGGATGTTAAAACACAAATGACTCAAATCATGTTTCGCGTATATGATTCTATTATTAAATTTATAAGAGAAAGTAAATTAACTAAAAGAATATAGACTTTTTTATTTCCTAATTTGTTTAGCTTGGTTTTTATGTTTTATATTTCATCCACTCCAGTTCAGTCGGCGGCGGTAATGCACCAATAAGTCAGGTTGCCAACCGCCAATAAACACCAAAGAAGAAGCAGCAGCAGCAGCAGCAGCATGTTTTGCATTCATTTGTTGTTATCGCGTATTTGTGGAACTACAATGTAGGTTTTTACATTACATTGGCAGGAGGTCAGATGTATTATGCAGCAGAGCTGGGCTAAGCAATGCCAGGCTGTTATTCCACTCAGTAATACTGGATTTTTCATGGACTATCTGAAGATTCATATGGTTTGTCCTGCAGTTCACTAGTTGTTTGCTGGCGTACCACTGTAATCCAGAGCAACAAATGAGTACAAAAATATAAGACTTCTTCAGGTTATTCTTTATTTTCTACTGCTAATAATGTCTTTAGCTGGAGCTCTGTGGTTTGCTATTCAGGATGATTTATTGGCAAACGGTTTGTGTAACAACACCATACCATCCAGCATCAGCAGCACAAAACAAGACAAACAGTCCAGCATCAGTGAGCCCATATCTGCGTCCGAGACACGCACTGTCCTGGACGGACTGGATGATCGCTTTCTGTCTCGGTGTTTACATCTCACTCGTCAGTGTCTGCGGTTCATCGTCGATTTCATTCAGGCCCGTTTAAAGAAAGACGTGTTTGCGCCCGGCCACAGTTCGACCTCCGCAGAAGCCAACATTCTGGCCGCGCTTGCCTTCTTAGCACACGGTTCTTTGCCCAGTAAAATCACAGAACGGCTGGGAGTAGATCAGAGAGCCGCAGGCGAGGCGGTGAACAGCATCATCAAACTCTTATCAGACCTGAGCCCTGATTTCATCACATTCCCGAACAGTTATAATGACCGCATGGGTGCCGCACAAGCCTTTAAGAACCTGAGCGGCATCCCGCATGTGGTGGGCGTGCTGGGCTATCTGCACGTGAAGGTGAGCCCTCCGGCCGGGGAGGAGCACATGTATATGAACACTTTGGGCTATCATTCAGTCATGATGCAGGTCATATTCGACGTGGACGGGAATCTCTTGAGTCTGGAGCAGTGCTGTCCTGGAGGAACTCCTGAACAGACTGTTTGGGAAAACTCGGATATTGGCAGACAGTTCAGCATTTTTCAACACGGTCATACATGGGTTGTTGGTAAGAACCATTGAGAACTTTTAAATATAATTTGTATGCAGTGCTATGTAGATCACTTACAGATTGTCTGTTCCCAAATTACATGACAAAAATTGTAGTTGAAGTAAAAAGAAAAAGTTAGTAATGCATTACATTACACATTTAAGCTAATATAATCTGACTGCTTTTAGATAACTTTTGAACTAACTTGTTTATCATATTGATTTTAATAGGATAATCACACACACAGGTTTTTGCTATCAACGTGGGGACATTCCATAGGCATAATGGTTTTTATAATGAAACTGTACATTCTATCCCCCTACACTACCCCTACCTATCACAGAAAACCTTCTGCATTTTTTAATAAAACATTGTTTAATATATTTTTAAAGCTATTTTAAATATGAGGACTCATGAAATGTCCTCATATTTTATGTTTACATCGTAATACCAGTGTAAAACCCATGTCATTATACAAATTTATGTCCTCATAAATCGCAAAAACACACACTCATCCTTGTTTATACTACATTGTGGGGTCCTTTACTCGGACCCCACAAAGTCAATATCTTAAAAGTCATATATAAGAATGTTTGAAAAAATCTAAAAGTCACTGTAGTATACCCCTAACCCATCACAGGAACCTAACATAATTTTAACATTCTTATATATATATATATATATATAATATTATTATTATTATTATTATTACAGTTGAGCTCAAAAGTTCACATACCCCTTGCAGAATATGCAAAAATGATAATCATTTTAACAAAATAAGAAGGATCATGAAAATGGCTTATTATTTTTTATTTAGTACTGTCCTGAATAAAGTATTTCACATAACGGTTGTTTACATAAAGTCCACAAGATGATAAATAGCTGAATTTATAAAAATGACCCAGTTCAAAAGGTAACCCAGTTAAGTATCCTTGATTCTTAATTCTGTGTGTGGATACCTGGATGATCCACAACTGTTTTTTGTTTTTGTTTTGTGATGGTTGTTCATGAGTCCCTTGTTTGTCCTGAGCAGTTAAACTGAGCTCTGTTCTTCAGAAAAATCCATCAGGTCCTGCATAATCTTTGATTTTCCAGCATCTTCTGCATATTTGAACCCTTTCCAGCAGTGACTATGATTTTGAGATCCATCTTTTCACAATGAGGACAACTGAGGGACTCAAACACAACTATTAAAAAAGGTTCAAACATTCACGGATACTCCAGAAGGAAACACAATGCATTAAGAGCCGGGGATGTAAACTTATTGAATTGGATGAACAGGATAAATTATACTTTTTTCTCTTCTGGTAAACATGCAAGAATCTTCTGTTGCTTCCAAAGGGCAGTGCTAAATGAAAAAAGTATGATCTTTAAACAAAATAAGAAAAAACTTCATCACATCATCTTCTTGTTCAAAAGTTTTCACCCCCCAGCTCTTAATGCATTGTGTTCTGTACACACACACACACACACACACACACACACACACACACACACACACACACACACACACACACAGTTTCAATCAAAATTATTATTAACTCCCTTAACCTGCAAGACATTTTGCCATTGAGAACAAAGTTTTATGAAAACAATTCATCAAGAGCATCATTAAACTATTATACAAAGTTTATTAATACACATTTTAGTGATTCCGAAAATGTAAAGTTGATGAAAAATTAATCTGGGGGGTTCTAAACATACGTGTACAAAATTATTCAACTCCTCCCACTTTACATATCCCTTAACCCAGGGGTTCTCAAATGGTGTTATAAAAGGCTGACTTGAATATTCATTTGGATATAGCTGTGGAGTTGTGGAAGAATGTTTTATGGAGGGATTTGACCAAACGGGAACTTTTTGGACCCATGGATCAAATTTACATCTGGTGCAAAAAAGGCAAAGCTTATGAGCAGAAGAACATCATCTTAATAACTTTCCTGCAGGACAGCTTTCCCAAAGTATACATCCAAATCTACTTAAGCTTGGTTCAGGGATCAGTTGAAGAATGTTCTTGATTGGCCTGTACGGTGTTCATATTGAAATCTCATTGAAAATATTTGTTGGAATTTGTAGAAAACAGGGAAGCCAAAGACTATCAGTGATCTGGAAGCTTTTTCAAGTAAGGAATGTACTTGCAGGCAAAGTTTATTGAAGGTTATAAAGAATAAAAGATTTTGCAAAATTTGACTTTTGGAGTCTGAATAATTTTGTACACGTATGTATAGAGCCAGTTTGATTTTGTTTTTGTTTGTTTTGTTTTTTGTTTGTTTTTTTGTTTCATTTTTCATCAACTTTACATTCTCAAAATCATGCACGTGTATTAATAAACATTGTATAATTTACTGATGCCTTTGAATTGTTTTTTTATACAATTTTGTTCTCAGCTGCAAAATACATACATATAGTTCCAATCTTTGTTATCAAGAACATGAAGTGAATTAAATATTGCATTACATCAGGTTTTCCCAGCCTGGGGTTTGTGATTAAGTTTGAGTTTAATGAAAAGCTATTTATTAAATCATGAAAATGTAAATTTAAAATAAGTGTTTAGATTGTTTTTATTTTATAATTAAGATTAAATATTTGTTTACCTGTTGGGGAAAAATTTGTGAATTCCTGCATTGCATGTAAATACAAACTGATGTGAATTTGTACATGTATGTTTGAAAGACAAAAGCATTCCAAACACATTAATACGTGGTAAAATGGTTAATTTAAGTAGTAATGTGTTTGTCTGGAGCTGATTATATATGCAATGTAATCATTGCATGTAATCAATGCAAAATTAACTGTAATCTGATTACAAGTATTTTAAAATGTAATATAATCTAATTACAATTACTTAATTTTTGGAAATTGATTACGTACTTCCAGATTATCCAGATCCAGATTTCTTTTTCAAATACATGCTGTTCTTTTGAACTTTATATAATGAAAGAACCCAGAAAAGATGCATCATAGTTCCTACAAAATACTAATCAGCACAACCATTTTTAACTGTGAAAATAAGAAATGTTTCATGAGCAGCAAATAAGCATATTAGAATAATTTCTGAATGATCATGTGATGCTGAAGACTGAAGTAATGGCTGCTGAAAATTCAGATTTGCATCACGGGAATAAATTGCATTTTAAAGTATATGAAAATAGAAAGGTTATTTTAATTTGTAATACTATTTGACAATAGTGGTTTTACTGGAGTTTTAATCAAATAAATGCAGCCTCTGTGAGCATAAGAGACTTTTCAAAAACATTTTAATTCTGTTCCATAGTCAACCGGTACTCTGAACTATTCATGATTCCCTCAGCTTGGTGCCACCACCATGTTTCTCCATGGGTATGGTGTTCTTTTGCTGATGTTCATTGTTATTTTGTGCCAAACATACCTTTTACAGTTTTGGCCAAAAGACTCAAACTTTGTCTCATCAGACCATAACACATTTTTCCACATGGTTTTGGTAGACTGAATATATGTTTTTGCAATCTTTGGAACACAAATTAAGATATTTTTTGTTGAAGTCCGATGGCTCCGTGAGGCCTGCACGGGGAGCAATGACATTTCCTCTCTCAAGATCCATAAAGGTACTAAAAACATATTTAAATCAGTTCATATGAGTATAAGTGGTTCAATATTAATATTATAAAGTTACGAGAATATTTTTAGCGTGCACAAAAAAAACCAAAATAACGACTTTTATAGTGATGGCTGATTTCAAAACACTGCTTCGGAGCATTATGAATCAGCGTGTCGAATCTGCTGTTCGGAGCGCCAAAGTCATGTGATTTCTGCAGTTTGGCGGTTTGACACGCAATCTGAATCATGATTCGACACGCTGATTCATTACGCTCCGAAGCTTCCTGAAGCAGTCTTGAAATCAGCCATCACTATATAAGTCGTTATTTTTTTTTTTTGGCGCACCAAAAATATTCTCGTCGCTTTATAATATTAATATTGAACCACTGTACTCACATGAACTGATTTAAATATGTTTTTAGTACATTAATGGATCTTGAAAGAGGAAATGTCACTGCTGGCTATGCAGGCCTCACTGAGCCATCGGATTTTAACAAAAAATCTTAATTTCTGTTCCGAAGATGAATGAAGGTCTTACGGGTTTGGAACTGCATGAGGGTGAGTAATAAATGACAGAATTTTCATTTTTTAGTGAACTAACCCTTTAAGGATGCAAAAGTCCTGATATGATTTATCATAGTTTCATTTTTTACATCACAAAAACCAGCTGTTTTAACAGCTTCCAGAAATACTTGATTCTTTTCAAATATTTCTGAATAATGACAAACCTAACTTAACTACAATACTGTGGTCATGCGTTGTCTTTCCACAGTCTGTAGAAATAACTCAAGTCAGACTCAAATACAGTTACCCCATCACCCCTTTGTATTTTTGTCTTTGTTCCCCACAGGTAGCAGAAGTCTTCTAGGTTGTGGGCACGTTTTGACCCCTGTTGAAGCCTTTCGCATCAAAAGCAACGCAGCCCTACGATTCAACAAAGCACACGCTCAGCTACATGGCCGTGCACAACAGGTCTTTGGCAGTTTGAAAAGCCGTTTCCAGTGCCTCCGTGACATCGGCCCCATTCAGTCACCTGAGTTGGTGGCATGCACCATCAAAGCCTGCTGTGTCCTGCACAACATCTGCAAGAAGTTCTCTGTGCCGTTACCCTTGGATTTTAGCACAGAACCGCTCCATCCACCATCAGAGGTGGTGAACATCCTGGCAGAGCAGCCATTTGACTACATGGAAGACACTAAAGAGGAGATGATAGAAATGTTTTTTTAATACTGCAGAAGATGGAAATGAATAAGATGTAACCAGATGTGTGAAAGAACAGTTATGATAGCAAGAAGCCAGAAACCCTTAGTTTAAACCATGTACTGAATTCTATGAATGAAGTGAACACAGACAAACGCATGCTGTAATACTAGTTGATTCTTCATATACATAAGCTTTATTCAGTTAATCAATAATTGACAAGTTAATGCTAATACACTAATATTTGTTAACATGTGATATGAATAAAAACTAAATGTTTATGGAAGGCCATAAACCAAGCTGGCACAATAATACAAGTCTGTTACAAAAAATAATAATAATATTGCAGTGGTACCATAATTCAGTGATGTTATCTGTAATATCATGGTTCTTTGACATGGAGCATCCTACTAATTGATTACCTTATTTATGTATACCAGAAAAGTGTCATGGAATTACCATGGTCATGTCCAAAAAAATAATTATAGTACCATGTCCAAAGAAAGATTAATAATACCTGGTAATTTATAATTTGTGAGGTAATTATGTCTGGAATCATATCACATTGTGCCTGGTTAGGACACGTTTACACGACACCACTTTCAACAAAAAAAAAAAAAGGAAAACTTTTTTTATGCATTTGGGCCTTTCATTTGCACGACAACACATTTTAGTGGCCTGAAAACTTTAAAATGTGTTTCAAACTATACCATTATAGTTTCTGTGTAAACTACAGAAATGTGAACTTGGTGACGTCATGCGCATGTGTGTTATGTGTTCATTCTGTAGGCCTGTACTGTTTGTTTACAAAGGGACATCACCAACTACTGGCCTGGCATGCAAAATAAATTATTTTTAATCATTTCTATAGATCTGTGTGAACAGGGATCGTTTTGACAATGCTGTTGTCTGTACGCAAAACTTTTCAAAACCCAGAAGAAAAAATCATTTGTTTGTAGTACATCGTTGTCGTGTAAACGTACCCTTAGTCCATGACTTTTGCTTTGAGCATATTTATGAATATAGTATTCTTAATTAGGACAGCTCAGTATTTGTACAATATTTACAGCAGATTAATTTAAATGTTAAGTGCTTAAATTTCACTTCTTACTAAAGTGACTTGCAGTGCAAAAAAAAAAAAAAAAAAAAATCACATTACTGGCAAACACCAAAACCCATAACTCGCATGATTTACCAAAGCACAACATGTTCCCAGACAAACATCCTTTGGTGGTTCCAAAACAATGTTCCCATCAAACAACTCCATCGCTCTAAACTTTCATGGGCAAAATACAGTCATTTCAGCACATGATCTGGAATTTTCCATGCACATTTTGCAATGGGTTCAAGTTGGTCACATTAATTTGCAGCGTAAATTAACATACATTTTATGCCTAATTTGAAAGTGACTGAAATGGTGTCTGACCGCTCCTTAACCCTTAAATCTGGTGTTTTTTTTCTTGATACCTCTGTATAATAATCTTTATACAAATGTATTTAGAGATTGAAGAATGAATAATTTTTTTCTGTACAACGGCTCACAGTAATCATGACAAACAAACAAATCTTTCCTTCCCCTGCAGCTCTCAAATATCATTTATGATTTAAATCAGGGGTGCCCAATCTTGTTCCTGGAGATCTATCTTCCTGCAAAGTTCAGCTCCAACTCTGATTAAACACACCTGGTCTGTGTCCAAAATCTCTCACAAGGAACGTCACGGCAGTGATTGACAAGCCAGAGGTACAATGTTGGTCCAATCTGCTATGGATACGTTTACCAGAGTCAAAACCACCTTGCTTTAGTAGGAAATACTTCTTAGCAAACTTTTAGTCATAATGGTGTCGATTTGTATTGTTACTGGGTGCAAGATTTCAAAGATTAAACATTTAGCAGAAGTTAGATACTTTCAGTTGCCAGTGAAGGATCCAGCACATTGTAAGCAGTGGCTAAAGACTGTAAAGATTCATAAATATGGAGAGAATGCTGTGACAGAAAATCTGAAAAACCTCTTTGTTTGTAGTTAACATTTTAAATCTCATACTTTGAGTATGTACTTATTTTGAATAAATAATTACTTCACAAATGATATAAAAAGTATGTTATATAAAGTATAAATGTGTGTAGTTCATCTGGGTACTATTTTATGAGTACTGTAAATTTGGACATAGTTCTTTTGTCACATAACTGTTTATCTCCTAGCAGGGAAGTGTGTGATTTCGGATGCAGCCATAATCTTCAGGAACGCTTGATAATTACATATGGGTGTTAGATAGGGCTAGGAACAGGAATGGGCAACCCTGATATAAATATATGACACATTTTTTTTTGTCTTTAGATGAACTATTCCTTTAAAGCTTGTTAAACAACAGACAGCTACATGTCTCTGGCATAATGGAAAAATATAGGTTTTTAGCATCCATCTTAAAACAAATAAAATTAAACTGATATAGTCAGTTAAATTAAATAGACCCTCTTGTATATCAATTTTAGAATAGCAAATATCTAATTGTTTAAAAAGTAATGTGCAAAAAAAGCAGCGCTAAGTACAGCTAAAGCAAAAATTGAACATAAAAAACAAGAATATATACACAGATATTTAGATGAATAAAGACTGGCAGTAAAGTTTAAATGGTAAACTCTTAGGCCTGGTTTCACAAACAAAGCTTAGATTAAGCCAGGATTAGGACTTAGTTTATTTAGGATATTTAAGTAGCTTTTATAAATGTGCCTTAGAAAAAAAAAGAAAAAAAAAAAACAGTACTGGTGTGTATCTTAAGACAAAACAATGGCACTGACATATTTTCAAATACACCTTCTCAGCCTTGTCTGTGAAACCGGGGGTTAGTGCTTTATAGCTTAAGCACAAAATACTAGTATTTTTCAGTCCTGTTAGCAGAGGAGTATTATTAATAATAATATTATTATTATTTTAAATAAATTAATTATAATAACAAATGTACATATGGTGTGAAATATTCCATTTAATGTTTTGAATGTCATTCTGAAAATATACCACTGTGGTTTTCAAGATTGTGCTAACAAATTCCATGATTGTTTTTGATCGTACATTGTTATATATAAGAACACTATTTTGCTAACCAGATGTGAATAATGTTACAGTTTAAGATGTTTTTTTTTTTTTTTTTTTTGGTCATATTTTACTTCCGTTTTCATATTGTCTTAACGCTATTGCATTGACATAGATCATGTCTGAGTTTTCATAGAGAGGCTCTGACTTAGCCACGCCTTTGGATTGCAGAGAATCCATGATGCACTGGTGCAGGAACACGTACTGAGACTGTAAGAGACAGAGAGGAGAAGCATAAGACACTTGAAGATGCTGAAAGTCTGCAATACAGGGATACACATGCTACCTGACTAGAAAAAAACCTGAAAGCTGTGGTCTTCCCTTTTGCCAAATAGGTAGGAAAACTTCCCATAATGCACTGGGCATGTTGCTGTCCAGGCCACTTCCACTAGTCTGCTATGGATACCCTTACCAGAGTCAAAACGACCTTGCTTTAGTAGGAAATACTTAGCAAAGCTTTTAGTCATAATAGTTACAATTTGTATTGTTCCTGCAAGGAAATCTGAAAACCTCTGTGTTGTTGTTAACATTTCAAAATGGATGACCATGAACACAACACAGTTTTATGCCAAACATCATGTACAGGTAAGAAAGTTGTTGCCATAGTGTTCCATTTTGCTGTTTCAAAAGTAGACATAGTACAATACAATTTTCAGTGATAAATTTACCCTTACAATAACTGTTTTGTTAATAAACCTCTATGAATCTGATGGTCTGTGGGCAAAAATGTGGAAGTTTGCTGTGTGTGCTGGAAGTGGACTTTTACTGATGAATAATAGTGAATTTCTCAGTCCATGTAACATGAAGAACAAGTAAACATTTTTCATTTACATATACTATCGATATTTTAACCATTCAAAGCGAGTTGCTAATCGGCAAAGTTGCACTTTAATTGTAGGGTTCTTTTGTTTCTGTATTTTTCATATAGTTATATTTGTTTTATTGCTATTTAAAGGGGTCATTATTGGACAAATCAACTTTTCCTTGAGCTTTTGATATATAAGAAGTCAATGTACTATAAGAAATATCCTGTAAGTTTCAGAACTGAAAACTTCCTTGTTAGTCTAATAAAAAGCTTTTATTGACACCAGACCGAGCGAACGACTCGTCCCGGAATGTGCCTATCTACAGTATGACCTAGATAGATGAAACTGCCTCTACAGAAGAAATCAACACCTACTTTATCATTTCAACATTAGACCTGCCCACTGGCGGGTTGGTGAGATGACGAGGAGAGAAGAGTGATACAGGTCTAAAAATAATACTACCTTTCAAAGGATCCTAATGCTAGGAATATGGTCATTTATTTTCAACGTGTATGTCTTATTTATTTGTATTCGGTACATTTCACTATGGATTCTTTGGTAAATCAATCGCATTTTGGTGCAGGCTTTGCAAACAGAATTCTATATGGACTCGACAAAAATGCAACAACGTGTAAATTCTAATGCCTGATCTGATATGTAATGTTTCATGTACAGTCAGATGTTCTTTGTCTATGTGTCAGTAAATCAAACCTGTGAATAAACTGTCAACTTCACGTTGTTTCTCTTAATACGGTGATTAAATTATATAAAGAAAGCGATAAAAGAACGCACCCTTAACAATCGCTGGAGCTGTCAATCAAACAGCGCGAGTTTATCAGTTCTGGACAAAAAACGTTGTTCGATGTTAGTTACGATGTTCATCACTGCAACCTTTCATGCCACGATCTAAATATAAAGCCACAGATCTAAATGTAATGTTATGATAAACACTTTTCATGATTAGTTAAAAAAAAAAACATAAACAAAAAAGAAATATTTCGATATTTCCATATGCAAAGACGTTAGCCAATCACAGCAGTGGGCGTTTACACTGAAGTCTCACAGCAGACACGCCCCTTAAAACAGAACATTCAAATAAGAGGGCTAAAATCAGGGTAGGAAAAAATACTTTTTTTTCTAAATTGACAATTTTTGATGTAAAAAGCATACTCACATCATAAGTGCACCCCAGTAAACATTATAAAACAACACAGTTCATGACCCCTTTAAAGTGTTTTCATTTCATGTTGCTTAGTTTTTTTCTAAATTGTGTTATAGATGAACTTATTGGCATGAGTGCTGCAAAGGCCACTTTTGATAAACTTAAAAAGAAAAGGCAAAATTTGCTATCCCAAAACACACTAAATATTAGTAACATTTTTGGTAACTTTTTTTTTTTAGGGTCTTTTAACTAATTGCTTATTAGCATGGATATTACTAGAATTTTGGCTGCTTATTAGTACTTATTAAGCACATTTTAATACCTTATTCTACATGACCGTATTCTACATTCTTAATCCTACCCAATACCTAAACTTAACATCTAAATTACTAACTAAGCTGTAAATTAGGAGTTTATTAAGGGAAAATGCGTAGTTAGTAGTTTATATGTGTTCCCTAAAGTGTTACCACATTTTTAAAGTTCAAGTAGTTAGTTAAGTAGTTTAAATAATTGTAGCATTATTTCATGATATATTCAGTTAAAAATATGCAATCATCAAAATTAGATTTTTTTTTTTTAAGGTAAAATTCTGGTGACCACAGCTGCCATTTTTGACAGTTGTTTTTCAGACTCTATAAATCACTTTGATTTGTATATATTTTTTTTTTTTTTTTTTTTTTTTTTTTTTTTTATAGGTGTTTGAATCCTCTAGGAGAATGTTAGCCTTAATGGAAATATATTCAACATTATCATAATAATCACCGAAATAGTAATAACATCCAGACCCAATTTATGCCAGATTGCCAATAAACCCCTCCTACTGCAAGGAATGTTAGCATCATGGACTAAAACAGTGTTACCTCAGTTTGCACCATAAGTGGCCGGCAGAATCTCATTTGCTGGACAAACGCTGCAATGCCCACTGCCTTTTCTCTGTCCAGCTGCTGCAGCAGAACGTCCAGTGCGATCAGCGTACCTGTCCGGCCCACTCCAGCACTAGATTACGGAGAGAATGAAGATGAGTACAAACATTTGCTTTAATCAAGTAGTTTGTTTAATAATGTTGTGCTGTCAGCTCTCTGAATCAGTGTGACTCATTATTGGTGTCAAGTTAATGTTTGAGTTGGGTTTTAAAGTGTGCAGTGTTCACCTGCAGTGTACGACTGTTGGCCCTGCAGAGAAGGAACTCTCTATGTGTTGACGGACAAGTCCTCTGAATTGGATTAGCTCCTCTGTGCCAGAGGGAACACCATGATCCGGCCACGCTGTGAAGTGGAAGTGCTTCACTGTTCGTGTCTCAGAGGTGCTTTTCTATTATGTACAAAATAGAAAGAAACAGATTGTGTCTTATGGTTACCTGCCCATGGATGATTTGTGTTATATTCATAAGTTACATTTACATTTATGCATTTGGCAGACACTTTTATCCAAAGCGACTTACATTGCATTATACTATACATTTGTATTTGAGTATGTGCAATCCCTGGGATCAAACCCATGACCTTGGCATTGCTAGTGCCATGCTCTAACCACTGAGCTACAGAAATGTTAAAGGGCTCATATCATAAGATTCCACCAAGCACAACATGTTCCTAAATCACCATCTTTGTTGATCCTGGAACAACATTCCAATCAACCAATCAGATTTGAGGGAAAATTTTACAGTTTATGTCAAGTTTAGTCTTACACCCAGGGTTAGTTGCTTCTACATCAGTGTTATTCACCTCTCATTTCCCTCTGATTTTAGGTATAAGTTATGAGTATGGTTAGGCTGGACTAAATTTTTGGGCTAGAATGTGGTTCTAGGATCAACAAATTATGTTAATCCAGGAACATGTCTGGCAAAATTACAGTGATCCATATCACAAAGAATGAGATTTTTCTTTATATTTTGAAATAAAATAGTTTAATATAATTTAAAAACATATAACCTTTGAAACTTAAAACTTCCTCATAAATCACCATTTTAAGGCTGCAAGAGCTTGTGAAACCTTGACAAGTTTGTGAAAATCGCATACATCCACATTTACACATCAATGATGCCTGTTTGGTGAACAGAAACTTGTCCTACCCAGTCACACTAAGTAATAATGAGAAAAAAGAATGAGTGTCTCATTTTTCTCTCATGAGCATTTTATTTTTAACAGCATCCTTGATGTTGACTCCAGTTTCTATCTGCTACTTTCGTCTGCCTTTTCAGGCTGCCTCTGTGGTAGGTTCTGGTTGGTTCTTTGCCCCAGGCTGGGACCCCTTTTTTCTGTGTTGGTCCTCATACAGACTTCCTGCTGTGTTGTATGAGCCAGGCTCTTAGCTCTGTAAAGTACAGGCTAATTGGAGCTGGTTCTCTGGTCTGTGTTTGGTTGTAGGCTCCTTTCTGAGCCTCCCAGCCATCTGGGTCTAGCTTGGTCTTACTTGTCTCGGTTGAGTTTGTTACTCCCCTCTGGTAGGGTGTTTTGTTCAGAGTTCTGCACTCCTGAGCGTTATCACTGGAAGAAGGCTTCTCAGCTTCCCGGGAGGATCAGTTATTACTAGGCTATAGTTTCTATAGTTCTATAGTTTAACTACCTTGCTCCCTGAGCATGCTCTAGGGTCATTTTGGAATTTGATGTTTACTTCCCTTAGACCAGCTTCTGATGAAGCTGTAGCGCCTTTTTGGCCTTATGTAGAATAACCAGCCTCCAGAATGTTCTGTTAGCATTCTGTAGATCCAAGGTCGAGCAGTTTACTCCCCTCGACCTGAGGGTTGGATGGGATGTCCGTCTCTTTCCGTTGAGAAGTGGTTTCTGCCTTTCTGCAGTCCCTCTCATTTGGCTGCCCTCTTGGGTTTAAAGTAAAGGACTCTGTTCTATGAATAGACATGTTGCTGGCAGACTAGGCCTCTCTGTTGGGCTGGGTCGGCCTCCCTGGTGGCTCCAGGGGTTGACGTTTGTCACCCTGAAAGTGACAGGCCAGAGCTCCACTCGAGCTTTCTTGCCTAACTCCCTTTAAGGAACCACTTCTGCTAGATGCTGGTTCCATGCCTTGAACTGCCTTGGTGAGTCATGCCCTCTTCTCAGAGGGCTCTCTCTTTTGAGGCTGTGGCTTGGCTTTGGCCGTAGGGAGTTTGAAACTGACAGCCTGGTGTGACCAGAAAGAGTTGAGTGCTTGGTTTTCTTAGCCTCTTTTTCTCGGCCATATGGCATGCACTCCTCTCGGCATGGTGGCATGGGTATTTCGTTCCCCAGTTCCCCTTTCAAAAGGGAACGGTTACAAGACACTGCATCTCTTTACCATGCCTGTATTTTACCTGCTGTCAGTCCCTTCAGACGATAAGCAGATGACATGTTCTTCAGGTGCCCCTTTTATACTTCCTGGTTACACCTGCATTACGTCATAGGCTGTCACCGGCCAATAGGATTGTTGAGATTGGACAGATTGTTTCAGACACTGGTCACATGAAGGCGTTCACCAGTTGTGTTCTAGGCCGCAGTGTCTTGTTCCCTGTTCTCAGGAAACCAGGGTTACAGTCATAAGCTGAGACGTTAACATGAATTAAGAAAGAACAATACTTCTACAGCATTTATTAATCTTAGTTAATGTTAATTTCAATGCACTGTGAACTAATATGAACATTTTTATTAACAAAGATTAATAAATACTGTAACAAATGTATTGCTCACTGTTAGTTCATTTTAGTTAATACATTAACTAATGTTAACAAATGAGACCTTATTGACAAAAAATTATGTAAAAGCAACAGCGTGTCTACACCAGACGCGACCGTTGACTCGTCGCATCGCGCTACAACAGTAGAAGCTGTCTACACAGGACATGACAAAGCATCCACTGCAAATCCATTTGTCCTTCCTATGAGAAGTATCGCGAGTGTTTGGAGTAGGTTATGTCATAAATAGAACAAGGCATCAGTTTACTGTCCAGGATGTGTCGTGCCACATCCAGTGTAGACAACATCATTGATTATAATGGGCTCTATTGTCTTTTGTCGCACCACTCACATGCCTTGTAGACACATTGTAGTGTAACATAACATAAAAAAGTAACTAACACAATTAGTTACCTTTTTAGGGAGTAACACAATATTATAATGCATTACTTTTAAAGGTAATTTTCCCCACCACTGATGAAGAATGGGGTTAATTAAAAATAGCAGAATTCTCAAGGTGAATTTGGATAAAAAAAAATGTAAATTACAAATTTTTTTGGCCCTTCAGAAAACACTAATAATTATAATCATTGCAAACAAAAAAGAGTGAAAGAAATAGCTTACATCTTTAACATTAAATTCTCGCAGAGTCCAACTTGAAGCTTTATTCTCTGATTTCACTGTCACAACCAGGTTTCCATAGAGACACGGTGAGTAGTCCAGTGGCCAGTACTGCTCACACTTGATCTGGAGGAGTTCAATCAGAAAAATTAAATCAGAGTTAAAAAAAAAAAAACTAACTGCACCAGGTACAGATGGCAAATCTGCTGTAGTGTTAAAAGTTGTATTATAGAAAGTTTAGAACTAGACCAATCTGTGTAAAACATTGTATTATTACACAAAATTCGATTAAAAATGCTAAACGAACATTGCATTAAACATAATGCAACAAGAATGCAGCATAATACCGTTCACTACATAAGGTACAGTTTCACAAACTGTCTAAAAAATAGAAAACATTGAACACTGTATACTGCAGTAAGCAGTATTCTGAACATTTGCGTTACCCTTCCACTCTCAGTGCAGTTGGTTACCATGATGATGGTCTTTGACCTTTTCTCCCAGACCATTCTCCAGAAGTCATTGACTGTGGATGGCAGTGGACCTTGAGCAGCGATGTACTGTTTGCTGGCATTGTCGTATCCCTGATATGCACATAAACATCAATCCACCAGGGGCATTTTACAGCTGATGTCAACTAGAATATATTGTACAACTTACAGGCATGTAGTTGGCATTGATATAATCAGAATTGTCCTCATCATTTACTGTGAGCTGCACTCTAGAGGAGTCATCTAAAGAGAGAGAGAAGGATAAAATGACTTTTTCCAAGACAGGAAAACGATGTGGGAATATAGTGTGTGTGTGTGTGTGGTCCTGGTACGTTATGGGGACCAAATGTCCCCACAAAGATAGTAATACCAGTAATTTTTTTTACCTTGAAGGGATTTTTTTTTTTTGGTCCCATGAGAAAAACAGCTCATAAATCATATTAAATTATGTTCTTTTGCAAATATAAAAATGCAGAAAGTTTTCTGTTGTGTTTAGGGTTAGGGTAGGGTTAGGGAATAGAATATACTATTTGTACAGTATAAAAATCATTATGTCTATGGAAAGTCCCCATAAAACGTCGTGTGCTTCTTTATATGATCTATGAGGACATAAATTTGTATAATGTCATGGGTATTACACTGTTATTACAATGTAACTGGTTTATGAGGGCATTTTCTGATTCCTCGTAATTAAAACGGCTTTAAAAAACATATTAAACAATGTTTTATTAAAAATGCAGAAAGTTTTCTGTGATGGGTAGGTTTAGGGGTAGGATTAGTGTAGGGGGATAGAATATACAGTTTGTACAGTATAAAAACCATTACGGCTATAGAATGTCCTCATAATGATTGGTAGGTGCACCAACGTGTGTGTGTGTGTGGTGTAAACACTCACAAGGTAAAACATTTGTAAATCGGTTTTTGTCCTTGTTTTCAGGCAGAAGAGCCGCAACACTAGACTGTTCGATACCCACTGAACTCAAGTCCTGTTAAAAACACAATCAATAAAAACATACTCAACAAACACTGTAAACATTGAAAATTAACTTAATGATTCTGACATATAAGCAGTGAGATGTTTTCAGTGTTTGAATACTTTGTTCAAACTAGCCAGAGATAAAAATGACAAAAAATTTAACCCTTACACCGTGTCTACATCAGATGCGACAAAGTGACCGTTGCAAATCCATTTGTCCTGAGAAGTATATATTGCAAGTGCTTAGTATGACATAAATAGAATGAGACATCAGTTTGTTGTCGGGGATTTGTTGTATTGCGCACATCACCGCTTGTATCTGATGTAGACACGGTGATATATTTCATGTTTGCTCAATCCTACCTCATATTCTTGACTGAAACCTCTATTCTCATCACGACTCATGTTTCGAAAATGTTCAGGAAATTTATCCTCAGGAATCAGTCTGGAAAACATTTCACAATTGTTTGTTGTTATACTAAAATTACATCATATACAGTGGCCCCAAAACACATGTGGACACTTAAAAAATGTTTGAATGAAATTGCATTAGATAAAATATTCAATACATACAGTTTTAGAGACTATTTATGTCCATTGTATTTAGAAAAAAAAAAAAAAAAAAATCTTAAAATATCTTCTTACTGTATATGTTCCACTATACAGGTTTAGAATAACATGAGGGTAAATGATAACAGAATAATGGCAGAATTTACATTTTAGCGAGAACTATCCCTTTAAGTGTGAATTGAGTGTCCAAATGAGTGTCTCTTTAATTTTCAATATAATAGTGTCACACATACTTGTAGCTTTTTTTAGTCACTTTTGAGTCCACTGGTTTGGGGCTTCTAGAGATGAGAAAAGACATTAGAGACACAACTAATACAGCTTCTGTTGCATTTTTTATAAAAGAAACCCATAATAGATAAATAGATAAATAAAAATCATACTTATTTTGCTTTGCAGAACCATAGCGAAGCCACCAATAGACTGCAGCACAAATAAGGATGACCAACAGGAAAAACACAAGAACACCTGCTATAACGCCTGCAGAACAAAGAAAGAAACAAACAGTGAGCATCTCAATACATTGGTCAGTTATGTGAAAGCTTAATACCTCAAAGATTTAAAGGAATATTGCAGGTTAAATACAAGGTTAAGCTCTATGCAACTGAAGCTTGAGGGGGTTTAAAGGCAGAAATTATTTATCTACTACAGTTTGTTAATATGGAGACCCATCATCGGAATGACCAAATGCAGATGGCCAAGGAACAATTTCCTTTTGTAATACAATTTATTTATCATACTGTCAACTTGTACAGGAATGTTTGATCTTGCTTCTAACCCAAGTATAACTTTGTGAGGCTGTTTGACTCATGGTTATGGAAACACATTTCCACCGTAATTAAAAAAAATAATAAAAAATCGTGCTCTGGTAAAAGTTATGATCTCAAAAGTTATGATGTAAAAAAAACAAAATTATGACATAAATTGAAATTATGACATAGGTCAATAAGAAGTGGATCTGAATGTCAATTCAACTTTTAATCTTATTCTGATTGATGTAATTGCAATTTATCACATATTCTTGTCATAATTTTGACATTTTGTCATAATTATAGCTTTTAAGTCAATTTAAATGTTTTAAATCATAATTTCAATTTTGTATGTCATTATTTTGATTATGATCATAATTTTGATTTTGTCCATTTGTACTTTATATCATTTTGACTTTTTATCTCATAATTATGTTGTTTTTTATGTTAGAATTTTGACTTTCTTTAGACTTTATGTCTTAATTATGGCTTTTTAATCTCATAATTTTGATTGTCATAATTAACTTTTTGAGACTTAAATCATAATTAAGACATAAACATATAACTATGTTATAATTTCAACTTTTTCCCCTGGAAAAACAACAGAAACAACAGTTTATCTGTCCATAAGATCAAGTAACTCTCCCTTAGCCACACCCAACTTAATCGCTTGTATTTTATGTATCTTCACTGTTAGACATTTCTGTAATTTCTACAGTTATTTACCATATCCTCCTGGGACCCAGGAATAGACTTCTGTCCTCTGTAGTGGACATTATATTTGAGTGATTTTCTCTGACATCATACATGTCACAGTTTTAAGTCTGGATGTCCTGTAAAGAGCACATTCAGGGCTTTGCAGAGATACCAGATTTTTAGAGGTTTCCCCATGACAACAACAACTTCTTGGTCTTTAATTATGACTGAAAATGAAAATTAGCACTCTTATGGAAATATGATAATATTTTGTGATTAAATTTAAAATTTATTTAAATCGGATTAATTTTCAAATTGTTTATTATAAATCAACATCTCAGGAAAATGTTATGGGGTTTCAAATCAAAATATGACTTTCTGTTATGAAACAGAACATTGATTTCATACATGTCCACTGTAGAGGACACCAGGACTTAAATCATGTTTATCAGGCATTTTAGGAGACACAACAAGTGAATAGGGACTTTTATTACACTTCTTTTTTCATTGCATGTTGCTCCAAGAATACATTAATATGCAAATTAGATACAGTGTATAGATACATTGTATTGAATGGGAAAACCGATGTATGGCCATTTTACCCTCATATTGCATAAAGTAAAATGGTATATCAATTAATTCCATTATATGTTTCATAACATAGTTGAGAATCATCTTTATACATAGTTTGGTTAAAAACAATATTGAAGCCTAAAAATTGATTGGTGATTAAAAAAAAATTCCATTGTTTTTGCCTATAAATGTCATTTCATGTCATTTTATTTTTTAAACAACTTAGTCCTGGTGTCCACTACAGAGGACATATCATAACATATGAATAAAATATAATTTTTAAAAAAAATTATTTTTTCATTTGTTTCTTATGCTCTAAACAATATAATGACGTGAAAAAAATGCTAAATTCAAAAAAAAAAAATGTTGGGTCCCAGGAGGTTAAATCACCCAGTATAACACTGCTAATTCTCTTTACAGTATATAACTGTGATTCCCTTTGCATCATGGGAATTTTCTGTGACGTCAAACACCACATACAGCGATTTAAAATACCGATTTACTTTGCTGTAACAGCCTCTCTGGCACCATTCCGTCGTGTTTTTTTATTTTCCTCTTTTTTGTACATTTGGACTCGGAGTACCGTACATATAACGGGCCATCAGTAACGTTATACTGTCTGGGATTTGTCGTGTCGCGCCGGAGCATTCAGTGCAAACAGTGATTGTAATGCGTTCTGTCTTTTGTTGGATTGCGTCATTCGCGTCTGGGGTAGAGACGGAATTATTGCAAAAATTATTTTGCAATAATTTTGTCTGTTTGAATTGTATCTTAGTAGTACTTATGTAATTAATTCTATATAATATTATGAAATCTATATTTAGGACAAATAATTACAGAAGTGTACTGATTACCTGGGTTTTTTACAGTAATTGCACCGTATTACATAATGACAGTACCATGTAGTTACTGTAAAACTGAAATACAGTTATAGTACTGTAAATCTTAATTACAGTAACTTACTGGCAACACTGTTGTGTTGTAAGTTACTGTAAAAACCCTTTGAAATGTCTAACAGTGTTATACACGTTATTCAATTATCATTCATGGTATTCATTTAGTAGTTGTGTTAGTTATTCTTGTTTATCTTTTTGTTAATAAAATTTACTTTATTACACTTATGTCTTCCTTGTGCTGATAATACAGAAAAGGCTCTACAAGCTAGGAATCTCACCAATCTTTCAGATAAATCAGCTGACCAACTCCCTCTACTTTACATTAATTCTAATTGATTGAACAGCCTCCTGTTGGTGTTCTCATACTCATACTGCCAAGGTAAAAGACCTGAACACGTGCCCTGATCTAGGAGAAGGGGGAAGTTGTCATCTGATGTACTCATAACCAACTTAAGAGATGTGCAATTCAAAATCACGAAGTACAAATTTACTTAACGTCCTTGAATGGGCGAAAGTAAAATCACTTTTTTTTCTTATGGGGTGGAAATGGGCTTTTGTACATGGTGGTTTATCATAAGGCTCCATGCATTTTATTGAGTCACTGTTAAATATTGTATCAAAGAGACTATAGATGGCTGATTAGGCCTATGATATAAAACAATATAAACAATAAGGAAAAGAATGACTTATAATCTGTCCACATGCACAACTTATCTTGAAAGATAAAGAACCTAGAACCTAGAGAAAGACCTTTACTTATTTATATACCATCATAAAGACTTTATGGTCAAGTTTAGTCAGAAGAGAGATAAAGCAGTTTATTTCCTTTTTTTATATAAATAAACTGCCAAAGAGGAGTTTAAAGTCTTCTTCAGCACTGCAATCACAAATGTCAAGAAGTGGTTTGACTTCTTGGTCTCATACTGTGAACTCATACTGACTTCTTGGTTAATGTTAATATTAGGCTATTGCTCTTTTAGTTTGGCAGATTTGGAGATAAACCTGCTCATCTCAATTCTGCTGATATCCACATATCATTAGATTGTTGAGAACTCACATAATTAAAGTTTATGATTCTTAACGCAGTAATTTGTGTTAACAAATTGAAATGAGCACCTTTAAAGGAATAGTTCACTTGAAAATTAAAATGAATGTTCCAAACACATAATTTTCCTCTCCTGGCCACATTTCTATGAAAAAGAAAGTAAATGAAGACTGTAACAAGACATCATAAATGTGGTTCATATTAATTGCTATCAACCAAACAACATGCTATATTTTAAGTCTGTCACACTTTATATTAGGGATCTTTAACTATGTACTTGCATAAAAAAAGTACAATGTACTTATTGTGTTCATATTGAATTGCAAAACACTTTTGCTGCTATTGAGGTGGGATATGGTGGGTAAGGTTAGGATTAATTTGGATGTATGGGTATGTTTAAGGGTGGGTTAAGGTGTAAGGAAAGGCAACAGTTTAATTAGATGGAATTACAGAAATTAATTATAGCTGTAAATGCATGCATGTATTTTTTTTTTTTAAATATAGGCACAGGGTAAAAATACACAATAACTGTGTATACACAATAAGTGCATTGTATCAAATGACTAATTTAAATGTTAGTACATAGTAGTTAAGGACACCTAATATAAAGTGGGACTCCAAACTCACATGTGTTACAGATCCCTTGTTTCCCTGGACTCCATTTCCCAGAATCCTCCTGTTCTCCACACCTGCACTCACTTCCCTCGTCTGCTCCTCATCGTCACTCATCACCTGCACCTGGACTCTATTGTCAGCACTCCCCATATATTGCACTCACTCCCTTCACTCCTCGTCCGTTCTCTGTTTTGTTAAGGTGTCTGTCTGTTGTTCATTGCCATTGTTTGAAGTAAAGTCTCTATTATCGTGGAAATCCGTATCTGCCTCATCTCTCTACCAGCCACCCGTAACAGAAGAACGGACCTAAACCGACCGGATTTTCCACGAAAAAAAAATGGAGACTTTCCCCAGCTCCCTGGATCCAGCTCCTCCATCGCCTCTCACCCTAACAGCCAGCGAACGCATTATCGGGCTCCTGCAGGTAGGACGTTCGCTGGAGAGGTATGTGGAGGAGTTCGTTGAGCTTGCTTTCTTGTCTGACTGGCCTGATGCTCAGTTGATCTCCTTGTTTTTGGATGGATTGGATGACGACACTATCCGTTTTGATGAACCTGTTTTTTGTTTCTCCTTAAGCGACACTATCAATTTAATTTTGTGGTTGAATGGCTCCAATTTCTTAGTAGAAGAGGTTCAGGATCAGTGTTGTCGTCCGGTCCATCCAGAAACACGGTTGGCCGGGCCAGTCAGTCAACCTCCGGCTTCCTCCGCATACCGCTCCAGCGAACTCCCTGCCTGCCCCAGGCTGGACCCATATTCCGCTACTGGGCCCAGTAAGCGGAGGAGGAGGAAGAAAGCGGCACCAATGTCTCCAGAGCCCGCTCCAGTATCTCCAGAGCCCGCTCCAGTATCTCCAGAGCCCGCTCCAGTATCTCCAGAGCCCGCTCCAGTATCTCCAGAGCCCGCTCCAGTATCTCCAGAGCCCGCTCCAGTATCTCCAGAGCCCGCTCCAGTATCTCCAGAGCCCGCTCCAGTATCTCCAGAGCCCGCTCCAGTATCTCCAGAGCCCGCTCCAGTATCTCCAGAGCCCGCTCCAGTATCTCCAGAGCCAGCTCCAGTATCTCCAGAGCCAGCTCCAGTATCTCCAGAGCCAGCTCCAGGATCTCCAGAGCCAGCTCCAGTATCTCCAGAGCCAGCTCCAGTCCCCACAGAGCCAGCTCCAGTGCCTGTGGGGATTTTAATTGTATTTGAGGGGATGAAATGGCCCTCAACCCCAGTCTCCGCCGAGCCAAGTTCTCCAGTCTCCTCCGAGCCAAGTTCTCCAGTCTCCTCCGAGCCAAGTTCTCCAGTCTCCTCCGAGCCAAGTTCTCCAGTCTCCTCCGAGCCAAGTTCTCCAGTCTCCGCCTCCGAGCCAAGTTCTCCAGTCTCCGCCGCCGAGCCAAGTTCTCCAGTCTCCGCCGCCGAGCCAAGTTCTCCAGTCTCCGCCGCCGAGCCAAGTTCTCCAGTCTCCGCCGCCGAGCCAAGTTCTCCAGTCTCCGCCGCCGAGCAAAGTTCTCCAGTCTCCGCCGCCGAGCAAAGTTCTCCAGTCTCCGCCGCCGAGCAAAGTTCTCCAGTCTCCGCCGCCGAGCCAAGTTCTCCAGTCTCCGCCGCCGAGCAAAGTTCTCCAGTCTCCGCCGCCGAGCAAAGTTCTCCAGTCTCCGCCGCCGAGCAAAGTTCTCCAGTCTCCGCCGCCTACGAGCCCTCAGCTCCAGCCGCCGCCGCCGAGCCAGCCGCTCCAGCCGCCGCCGCCGAGCCTGCCGCTCCAGCCGCCGCCGCCGAGCCAACCGCTCCAGCCGCCGCCGCCGAGCCTGCCGCTCCAGCCGCCGCCGCCGAGCCAGCCGCTCCTAGTATGGTCTCTGTGATTGAACTCTCCAGCCCAAAGACTGTTTTCCCTCCCTGCCTCCCTCTCCCGCCTCCTCCAAGTCATGTCTATACTGCACCTCCACCTCAAGCCCCCTCGCCCAGATCTCCACCTCGGACCTCTGGGCGATTACCTTCACCCCGGCTCCAACCTCCCTCTGCTCCACCGTTGCCCATCAGTCCTCCAGCTTCACCAGTCTCCATCCTGCCTCCACTCACACCTTGGTCATTCATCAGCCTGCCCTCCCCTCTGGACTTCACTCCTCCGTCTCCGCTCCGTCACTCCGTCCCTCGGATTCAGTTGGCCTCCTCACTCCCCCCCGTTGTTCGTTTTGTTGGCTGTCCTTCTGCTTTCACTGCGGCCTTCTGGAGCCCCGGCTGCGCTTCGGTCGGCAGAGCCTTCGGTTCCGCCATCACCCGCCAGTCCTTCAGCGACGCCTGGGCTCAACGCCTCGAAGGCTTCGGCTCCTGACCCGCCATGGCTGCCCGCTGCACCTGACCCGCCATGGCTGCCCGCTGCACCTGACCCGCCATGTATGCCCGCTGCATGTCTGCCCGCTGCACCTGACCCGCCATGGCTGCCCGCTGCACCTGACCCGCCATGGCTGCCCACGGCTCCTGACCCCCCATGGCTGCCCACGGCTCCTGACCCGCCATGGCTGCCCACGGCTCCTGACCCCCATGGCTGCCCACGGCTCCTGACCCGCCATGGTTTTTGGACCTGCCCTGGAGACCTCCACTCCAGTTTACTCCTTCCCCTGCTCCGGTTTGAGGTCTCCAGGGCGCCCGCCCCCCTCCCGGTTGTTACATCTACGGCGCGAGGACGCGCCTACCGGGAGGGGGAGGTACTGTTACAGATCCCTTGTTTCCCTGGACTCCATTTCCCAGAATCCTCCTGTTCTCCACACCTGCACTCACTTCCCTCGTCTGCTCCTCATCGTCACTCATCACCTGCACCTGGACTCTATTGTCAGCACTCCCCATATATTGCACTCACTCCCTTCACTCCTCGTCCGTTCTCTGTTTTGTTAAGGTGTCTGTCTGTTGTTCATTGCCATTGTTTGAAGTAAAGTCTCTATTATCGTGGAAATCCGTATCTGCCTCATCTCTCTACCAGCCACCCGTAACAACATGAAGAATTCAATTCATTTTTCATGAGAGCTCATGAGAGTCAAAATGATTTCATAAGGGATTGGAACATGAGGGTGAGTAATAGTGACAGAACTTTCATTTTTGGATTAACTATTCCCTAAAGTTTTATTTAACCTGTAATATGCCTGAAGATTTAAGACTATCTTTTATTAAACATATATAGACCTTAATTTACCTGCTGGATCAGTTTGACAGTTTAATGATTCCATTTTACTCTTCTTGGCTCCAGAGAATGATGTTGCAGTCACTTTGTACCAATGGGCAACTTGCAGGTTTTTAAACTCTTGTCTTGATGATTCATTTGAACTACGGTTGAAACTTTGACTACCAATGTCCACCTGCACCACATCCATAACTCCATATGGATGATCCCAAATTACAGCCAGACCATATCCTCCAGAAAAATATTTACACTGAAGATTAAGCACACTATTTGGATCTAGTTTGAAAGAAAAACAGAAGGATAGAAAAACAAAGGTATTATAATGAATATCATCTTTTCAGCAGCACAGTCCAAAACAGAGCATGTTAACTCACCTAACGTCAGGAGATGTGAGCACTGTAGTAGTTCCTCTGAGTCCAAATCATACCACAGTGAAACATTGTAGATTGCTCCAGGATAAAGCTCTTGCAGATTCACCCTGTTATCCACTACAGGGTCATTTTTACTATTGCCAGTGCTGTTTTCAGCTATTACACGTGTGCTACTGTTCACTTGAGCAACTATCGAAGAGTTGGTGACTGTCCAGTTAAAGGACTCGCAGGGAATGGCTGCAGAAACACAAGAACATATGAATGCTACTTCAAACTTTCAATTCTTAATCTTGGGGTCTTAAATGGTTTTGTAAAAAATGCATTAACATTAACAATGATCAATATATTGATCATTCTTTATTAATGTTAGTCAAAATTAATTGCTAGTTCATGTTAGCTCAGGGCCCATAATAAATAATAACAGATAACCTTTAATTTTAAAGGGTTAGTTCACACGAATATTTAAATTCTGTCATTTACTCACCTTCTTGTTGTTCCAAACCCATAAGACTTTTGTTCATCTTCAGAACACAAATGAAGTAATTTTGAATGATTTCTGAGTGATTTCTGTCCACCATGGACAGCTACATAACAACCAATTTGACGCTTCAAAAAGTTCATAAAGGGCCCTATTTTAATGATCTGAAACGCAAGTGTCAAAGCGCAAAGCGCAAGTAACTTTGTGGGCGGGTCTCGGCGCTGTTGCTATTTTCCTGGCGGGATAAATGGCTCTTGCGCCCGGCGCAAATCTAAAATGGGTTGGTCTGAAGTAGCTTCATTATTCATAGGTGTGGTTTGGGCGTAACGTGAAATAAACCAATCAGAGCGTCATCCAACATTCCCTTTAAAAGCAGGTGCGCAAGTTCCATTATGGATTGCTATTATTATGGCGTATTTACCAGGCGCACGCCAGGAGCGGTTCACAGCCGAGGAGACTGATGTTCTTGTAAGAGCAGTGAAAGACAGAGAAGTTGTGTTGTATGGGGATGGGAGAAACCCACCCAAAATAGCGTCGGTTAAACAGGTTTTTTCACATCTTCGTGGCACACCACAATGATTTCCGTCATCTCATGTGTTAATATTTTTTTAGTGTAACATATGATTTGCAAAAATAACTGTTGCATCTGTGTAGATTACATGAGCAAAGTGTATGCGCGTTGTTCACGCTATACATTATGGTCAAGCATGCGCCCTTAAAATAGCATAATGAACAACGCGCAACGCGCCACTGACTTTAGACTAGGTTTTTTCTGGTCAGTGGCGCAATTGTTTAATGGAACAGCAAAATAGCACCAGGGATTGTTTGCGCCGGAACACGCCTCCTTTTTTGCGCTGAACCGCCCAGGGAGCGCAAGTTCATTCACTAGTTTAGCGACGTGCTTCTGTGGAGGGAAAAGCGCGCTTTGCGCGGGTGCAAAATAGGAATGACACATGCGTCGATGTACAAAGTCAATTGCGCTGGGTGCAAGATAGGGCCCAAAGAGATCTTAAAACTAACTAATCCATATGAACTGAGCGGTTTGGTTCAAATCTTCTGAAGAGATCCTTTATATGATGAACAGATTTCATTTAGGCTCTTATTCACACATAAACATTCATCAACTGGTAAAACTTTAGAATACTGATCCTTCATTAAGGAATAACTTCACAGGAACAAATGAGTAATGCATTATTAACACTCTAGTAACTACTATTAACTAACAAGAAACTCTGATTAGTGAATTATTAAGTAATAGTGCTCAGTTGAAGGTGGTAGTTCTCTATTATCTAATCAGTAACTACTTTTTTTTTCATACCTCCCTGACAGAGAGAACTACAATATACAGGTTTTTGGTATAGTAATTCGTTTTGATGGATTTGGTAACACTTAAGTAATTACTAGTGGGTTACCATGTTCTTCACTTTAGAATACTGATCCAAATAATTAGTAGTTCCTTTAGAATGATTTAGTAACATTTGAGTAATTACTATCCAAAACCTTATAAAAACCTTAAAGTTTAAAATTACTTTAGTTACTAGAGAGTTATCATGTTTCTCACTTTAGAATACTGTTCCAAATCATTAATAATTCCTTCTGAAGGATTTGGTAATACTAGTGGGTTACCATGACCTTCACTTTAGAATTATTTATACATTATGCATCATTCATGTTAATTTTGAATCTGTATATAGTAGTTCTTAGTAAGTCTCTGGGAGATCTGAAAAAGAAATAGTAGTTACGGATTAGTTAATAGTGAACTACCACCTTCAACTGAGGACTATTACTTACTAATTCGTTAATCAGAGTTTGTTGTTAGTTAATAGTAGTTACTAGTGTTAATAATGTGTAGTTATTCATTAACGATGAAACAGTATTCTAAAGTGTTACCCATCAACTCACACATCAGCTCAAGCATGTTCGCTTGACGTGTGAGAACCAATGAGGTTCATTCTTGTGTGTTCCGCAACACGTTTGAGCTTCCACAGGAGGTTTGTTCTTACGCGTCAAGCAGGTTCAGTTGAGCTTCTTGTTTATGTTCGCTGATCAATGTTTATATGTGAATAAAAGCCTAAAGTCAATCTGTTCATCATATAACATATGACCACAGTACACGGTAAGATGGTGCCATGGCCGTCGTTCCGTGTTGTCTATTTTAATGTTTTTGTTTTATTTGTAGGCCTATGTCTTATTAGCCCTAACTACTCTCTCTGGACTTATGAATGCAAAACTTTGCTTCACATTCATGCAGTGATGGATGATCTCACTCAGAGTGGAAAGTGTTGTTTTCACCCGCGATTCATGTAGTCTATGCCAGTGGAACCTTGGTTCGGGCCTACAGTGTGAGTACCGGCGAAATCGTCGGATTCGGAGCAATCGCCGTTGGAATAGTGGCAGACGGGCGGGTTTCGCTGTGAAAGTTAGAGCATCATGGATGTAGGAGAGACACCTGTTGACTTCGGGAAACATTTCGAGTGAGAGACTATCCTGTCTGCGTCCAGTTTTCCCGGACATTTGGATACCATCTTTGCAGTAGGGCTGGGCGATATATCGCATGTGATTGTCACGCGCATTTCGTCAGTAAAGCCGGTTCCCTGATTGCCACTAAATCGCCATCACCTGCTTTCAAATGGAGCGCCATTTAATAAACAGAGCCATAGTTCACTGATAAGCTACGCAATATCGCGTTCATTATCGAAGGCGATTCATCTGCGATAATGAACGCGATATTGCGTAGCTTATCAGTGAACTATGGCTCTATCTATTAAATGCCGCTCCATTTGAAAGCAGGTGATGGCGATTTAGCGGTAATCAGGGAACCGGCTTTACTGACGAAATGCGCGTGACAATCGCATGCGATATATCGCCCAGCCCTACTTTGCAGGCTGTGACTCAGCGACACAAAGTTTTGAGAGGAGTAAATATTAACAATTTGCATTATATCGAGTCGGATGTGGTTTCGGTTGGAGCATAACTGTCTTCGCTGGAGTCTGGTACAGTAAATATGGTACTGGTTAATGCAAGATCACTTTTTTATACAACATGATTTGGATTTTCTATTTATTTTTAAAACATGGCTTAATGTTGGCAAGACACATGCCCTGATTGAACTTTCTTCATATGGCTGTACATTTTTTAGCACCCCTAGAACTACTGTCTGGGGTGGCGGACTTGCATGTGTTTTTAAGAAGGGATTTAAATGGCGTCTTTTGTCAAAGGTGAATTATCAGAGCTTTGAGGCTCAAGTTATGATGTATGATGGCAGGAAATCTGTTCTGTGTATGTTGGTCAACACAACAGACATTCAGCAGTTTTCAGAGTTTTTATCACATATTGTGCCAAGTTGTGATAACATATTAATTCTTGGTGACTTTAATATTCATGTGTGTTGTCTAAATAAGCCTATGGTCTCTGAGTTTTTACAGCTGGTTGACTCTTTTAATTTCACGCAGTTCATTTCAAATCCAATCCATGAGCAAGGCCATATTTTGGACTTGGTCTTGTCTCTGGGCCTTCCTATTTGAAATGTTGATGTTTTAAATTATGGTCTGTCTGATCACATGCCTATAATTTTTAATGTTATTATGCCATGCAAACCAGTTTTGCCACAGTCAGGTACTTCATCCATGGCTATAGAATTGTATGAGGTATATAACTCCTCTTCATTTGTGAATGTGATAGAGTCTCCTTCACCTTCTGTGGGCCCAGATGAGCTGTTGATATTGTTCAATTATGTTTGCTCTGATATCTTAGATGTAGTGGCCCCATATAAAGTTAGGAAACCTAAACTCCATGGCTTAACAACTATACTCGTTCTCTGAGGCAGGAATGCAGGAAGGTTGAACGGAAATGGAGAAAGGATAAGCTTTTACTTGTTTATGAGACAGTTTTTTTTTTCTTTTTTCAGACTACCAGGCTGCTGCGAGAACTGCAAGGCAAAATTATTTCTCGAGTGTCATTGCACAGAAATATAATGCAGGTAATGCAGCTGCTCTGATTTTATTAGACTTAAGTGCAGCTTTTGACACAATAGACCATGTGATTCTTATAAAGCGGTTATCCCTTTTAATTGGAATTTGTGGGATGGTTTTAGAGGGGTTTTAGAGTCTTATATATATATATGTGTGTGTGTGTGTGTGTGTGTGTGTGTGTGTGTGTGTGTGTGTGTAATATTATATAAAGTGATCATGTCTCTTCAGGAAATTTGGACTAAACTGCTCAATTCATATGGATTAGTTTTATGATCTTTAACTTTATCATCTTTTGTTTTATGATTTATGATTAACTTTTTGAAGTTCTAGCTGCATAGCTCTCTATGGAGGGACAGAAGATAACTGTGAAGAAGATAACTGAAAGTCTTATGGGTTTGGAACGACATGAAGGTGAGTAATTACTGACAGAATTTTTATTTTTTTGGTGAACTATCCCTTTAATATTGTATAAGTAAAAGTTTAAATTAACAATAAATGTATTATTAAACCTTATTGTAAAGTGTTACCAAAGTATTATATGAAGAGATCAAGCATTCAAAACCACACAGGTCATTTCTTTCCATGACTGGCAAGCTTCACTCATTTAGAACTCATATATTTGCTTTTCAAATAAGTAGCTAAATCAGAGCAATGCTATCAAAACTTACTGGTGATGCTCTTGAATTTGTACCCTTCACTTCTGACATCATTCACCACAGTGAAGAGAGTAAAACTGTGTATTGTCCCTGGTGTAAGATGTGAGTAAATATGTATAATCTCATCATCCATAACAGATCCAGTGAAATTGTTCTCAGTTCCATGATTATCACGCAAGGTGTAGTTGTAGATGTCGTTTTTGTTTAACTTATTCCATTTGATTGTCAACTGTGTCAGTGATCGATCGACTCCAACTTCAGTCACATTAGATAGAGCTGTAAAGAGATACATTTTCCACAATAATTGATAATTATTATAAATACTATAGAACATATAGTAAATTCCTCTCAAATTCATCATTGATAATTTGGTATGTGGCAGGGTTGTGCACCATTCAGAACTGAGCTGAGAATCTGAATTTGAACTGGATGAAGGATTGCAATATTTAATCATTAAAACTGAATGAAATTGAAAGAAATTCATAAAACTGTTGTAAAATCGATATGTATGTAATTATTTGGAAATCTTGTATTGGACTAATTATGTGTTAAATGTCTTTAAACTGCAATTCATTAAATTCCTCTATCTGTTATTTCAATTTAAAATCATGAGTCATAGCTAATTCAAATTCATTCATTCATTGAAAGCAAGCTGATTCTTTCATTCTCACCCTGCTATGTGGCCCATTATTAGTATGATCCAAAGAATAGGAGAATATGGATTCAGAAATGAGGGCTACTTACTTGTGGTGTGATTGTAGTTGAATCCACTACTTCTCGCATCAAAAAACTCTGTGTAGACAGTGAAGATGTAGTTTGCTGCAGGAATCAAACCTGATATATGACACATAATCGTATTCCCTTCTGCAGTGATACTAATGTTTTCACATGGATTTTTGCTGCATTCAAGAGCATAGTTGTATGTTTTTTTGTCCCATTTTAAGATCACGTCTGTATCATTTTGCTCAGCCAAATCCACCTTTTCAACATTAGACGGCACTGAAACAAAAGCAGATAGTGAAATATGTCAGGTAAGTTAAATGCACAAATCTAAATAGAAAAGAATATTTTAATAAAAAGTGCAATAACACAACAAGACCGAACAAAGAAATGAGGAAACTAAGTATACGTTTAACAACAATGGTGTACTAAAAAATGGAAAAGTTTCTTCTCTGTACAGATGACAACGTTATCAAAATGATATTCGTTCACACGGATCCACGAAAAGGACGACAAATGCTGTATTATGCCTTACAGGCATAAAGAAAGACTACATTCTTATGCAAAAACACATTCTTTTACAGAGTACTTGCACCAAACACGCATGCCTATAGACTAAACACATAATACGCGTGTGCATGGTGTCACCGTTTTCACAGATTTGCATTTTTGTAGTTTACACTGAGACAATAAGAGTATCGTTCTCAAAAACTTGCACTTTAAAACACATTTTCAAAATTTTGCATTTTCAGACCACCAAAATGCCATTGCCATGTAAATGGCAAAAATGCATAAAAAGTTTTGTTTGAAATTGAAATGGTGTCATGTAAACATACCCTAATTGCTTAAATACACAGGAAGTGTTAATTAATCAGAACGGAAACAGGTGCGGGATTAATCAAAAACGAATGACCAAGGAACACAGACAAAACAGGAGCAGGGAAAATTAAACCAAAACACAATGAAACTAAACAGACAAAAACATAATCCTAAAAAATGTATGTTATACAACGAGCCCATTATTTATAAATAATCAGAGGGATTAACGCATTAATGGACCTCTTAACGCATACGGCAACAACCAAAATATTTTGAATTGGTCACACCTTAGATTAGGGTCCAGTTCTCACTATTAACTAACTGTTAAATAAGAATTTTGCCTCAATACATTTATGTTTACTGCTTATTACCATAATAGATAGTAAGGTAGTTGTTAAGTATTGGGTAGGATTAAGGAATGTAGAATAAGGTCATGCAAAATAAGGCATTAAAGGTACCCTAGAACTTTTTAAAAAAAAGATGTAATATAAGTCTAAGGTGTCCAATTTTAACTGCCTATTTTGGGGCATCATTATAAATGAGCCGATTCAGGGCTACTGGCCCTTTAATTCTCATGCTCCACGCACACGGAGCTTGCGCTTGCCTTGAACAGTGCATAAACAAAGTTCACACAGCTAATATAACCCTCAAATGGATCTTTACAAAGTGTTCGTCATGCATGCGTCGGATTATGTGAGTATTGTATACTGTTATATTGTTTACATTGATTCTGAATGAATTTGAGGCCGTGGTCCGTGGCTAACGGCTAATGCTACACTGTTGGAGAGATTTATAAAGAATGAAGTTGTGTTTATGAATTATACAGACTGCAAGTGTTTAATAATGAAAATAGCGACGGCTCCTGTCTCCGTGAATACAGTAAGTGTCACGATCTATAGTGTGAGTGCCCTATCTGCCACTTGAGGGCACTCCATCCTGGACTTTCACCCATTTACTACACTACCCATAATGCACTCTGGACTCATTACCACATGTCTTGCACCAGCTGTCCTGTATCACTTCGTCAGGTGTTTGTGTTTGCTTTTCAGTTCCGTTCTATTTAGTCTCTGTGTTTTTTGCCTTTGTTGTGGTTCGCTATATCCTGTTATGTGCACATTTTGTACCGCTGGCTTTTGTTTCCTGTGGACTGTAACTTTGGATTTTGACCCATGCCTGTTCTGGATGTATGATTTTGGATTTCCCTTTTATTAAACTGCTGCACTTGGATCTTACCATCTTGTTTCTGTGTGCAACCGTGACAGAACGAACCACCACTATATTGATCCAGCAGCATGGATTTCCGGATCCCTTTCCCGGCCTGCATTAAAGAACGGATGGCTCAAGTTCGGACATTGAGAGCCCTACGGCAAGAAGGATGGGAGGTAGGGTGCTTTGCAAAGGTCTTTTGGGCGATGGCGGTGGGGCTGGATTACAATGACGCGGCTTTGAAAGACCTGTTTAATAGTTGCCTTGACGAGCTGTTGTCTCATTGTGAGATGGAAGGGCTACAGAGCTTAAACTTTTGGAAGTTTGCCGCATATCTCTGCCATCGGATAGAGTGGGCCTCACCTAGACAACCAGCCAGCGAGTCCGCTCCAGCCAGTGAGTCCGCTCCAGCCAGTGAATCCGCTTCAGAGTCTGTTCCAGTCAGTAAGTCCGTTCCAGCTCGTGAGTCCGTTCCTGAGATCGCTGAGGAGGTGGGCGCTGAATCTTCGCTTCCCACACGGAAGAAAAGGAAGCGGAGGAGGAAGGCTCCAGCCAGTGAGTCCACTACAGAGCCCGCTCCAGCCAGTGAGTCTGCTCCAGTCAGTGAGCCCGCTCCAGCCAGTGAGTCTACTACAGAGCCCGCTCCAGCCAGTGAGTCTACTACAGAGCCCGCTCTAGTCAGTGAGTCCGCTCCAGCCAGTGAGCCCACTACAGAGCCCGCTCCAGCCAGTGAGTCCACTCCAGAGTCCGCTCCAGCCAGTGAGTCCACTCCAGAGCCCGCTTCAGTCAGTGAGTCCGCTCCAGTTAGTGAGTCCACTCCAGATTCCGCTCCAGTTAGTGAGTCCACTCCAGAGCCCGTTCCAGTCAGTGAGTCCACTCTAGTCAGTGAGTCCACTCCAGAGTCCGCTCCAGTTAGTGAGTCCACTCCAGAGTCCGCTCCAGTTAGTGAGTCCACTCCAGAGTCCGCTCCAGTTAGTGAGTCCACTCCAGAGTCCGCTCCAGTTAGTGAGTCCACTCCAGAGTCCACTCCAGTTAGTGAGTCCACTCCAGAGCCCGTTCCAGTCAGTGAGTCCACTCCTGAGTCCACTCCAGAGCCCGCTCCAGTCAGTGAGTCCACTCCAGAGCCCGCTCCAGTCAGTGAGTCCACTCCAGAGCCCGCTCCAGTTAGTGAGTCCACTCCAAAGTCCGCTCCAGTTAGTGAGTCCACTCCAGAGCCCGTTCCAGTCAGTGAGTCCACTCCAGAGCCCGCTCCAGTCAGTGAGTCCACTCCAGAGCCCGCTTCAGTCAGTGAGTCCACTCCAGAGTCCGCTCCAGTCAGTGAGCCCGCTCCAGCCAGTGAGTCCACTCCAGAGCCCGCTCCAGCCAGTGAGTCCACTCCAGAGCCCGCTCCAGCCAGTGAGTCCGCTCCAGCCAGTGAGTCCGCTCCAGCCAGTGGGTCTACTACAGAGTCCGCTCCAGCCAGTGAGTCCGCTCCAGCCAGTGAGTCCTCTCCAGTACGGCATGCTCTCCCTATCAGTCCGGTGATGGCCAAGAGGGCTGTCCTCACGTTCTATGTTTTGGCGGTCTTGCGTGCCTGGAGGATGCTCTCAGAACGGCCTCAGCCTGAGCCCGCTGCCGTCCAAGAGCAGCCCCAGCCTGAGCACGCTGCCGTCCCAGAGCAGCCCCAGCCTGAGCACGCTGCCGTCCCAGAGCAGCCCCAGCCTGAGCACGCTGCCGTCCCAGAGCAGCCCCAGCCTGAGCACGCTGCCGTCCCAGAGCAGCCCCAGCCTGAGCACGCTGCCGTTCCAGAGCAGCCCCAGCCTGAGCACGCGGCCGTCCCAGAGCAGCTCCAGCCTGAGCACGTTGCCGTCCCTGAGCAGCTCCAGTCCGAACACGTTGCCGTCCCAGAGCAGTTCCAGTCCTCCGCTCTCCCTGATTGGGCCACGGAGGCCGTCACCGAGCTGTCCGCTCTCCCTGATACGGCCACGGAGGCCGTCACCGAGCTGGCCGCTCTCCCTGATACGGCCACGGAGGCTGTCACCGAGCTGCTCGTTCTCCCTGATACGGCCACGAAGCACCCTTGGCCAGCCCTGTCGCCGCCGTCCAAGCCTTCTGCCCTGCTCCCGCCATCCAAGCCTTCTGCCCTGCCGCCGCTGCCCAGACTACCAGAACCGTTGAGACCCGCCTGGTCTGTTCCTCCAGCACCGCCCTGGCACTCAGCCAGGAATCCAGACCTGCCAGTGCCTGCCTGGTCAGTTCCTCCAGCGCCACCCTGGCTCTCAGCCAGGACTCCAGAACCGCTGGAACCAGCCTGGTCAGTTCCTCCAGCGCCACCCTGGCTCTCAGCCAGGACTCCAGAACCGCTGGAACCAGCCTGGTCAGTTCCTCCAGCACCGCCCTGGCTATCTGTTGGGCACCCTGGATCTGACCCGCCATCCCTCCCCCTGATCCTCCTCCTGTCCACCTCCCTCCTGAGTTGTGTTTTTGTTTTGTCTGGTGGAGCGTCTGGTAGCCGCTCCTTTGAGGGGGGGTAATGTCACGATCTATAGTGTGAGTGCCCTATCTGCCACTTGAGGGCACTCCATCCTGGACTTTCACCCATTGACTACACTACCCATAATGTACTCTGGACTCATTACCACATGTCTTGCACCAGCTGTCCTGTATCACTTCGTCAGGTGTTTGTGTTTGCTTTTCAGTTCCGTTCTATTTAGTCTCTGTGTTTTTTGCCTTTGTTGTGGTTCGTTATATCCTGTTATGTGCACATTTTGTACCGCTGGCTTTTGTTTCCTGTGGACTGTAACTCTGGATTTTGACCCATGCCTGTTCTGGATGTATGATTTTGGATTTCCCTTTTATTAAACTGCTGCACTTGGATCTTACCATCTTGTTTCTGTGTGCAACCGTGACAGTAAGAAACGATGGTAACCACATTTAACAGTACATTAGCAACATGCTAACGAAACATTTAGAAAGACTGTTTACAAATATCACAAAAAATATCATGATATCATGGATCATGTCAGTTATTATCGCTCCATCTGCCATTTTTCGCTATTGTTCTTGCTTGCTTACCTAGTCTGTTGATTCACCTGTGCAGATCCAGATGTTAATACTAGCTGCCCTTGTCTAATGCCTTTCATAATGTTGGGAACATGGGCTGGCATATGCAAATATTGGGGCGTACACCCCGACTGTTACGTAACAGTCGATGTTATGTTGAGATTCGCCTGTTCTTCGGAGGTCTTTTAAACAAATGAGATTTATATAAGAAGGAGGAAACAATGGAGTTTGAGACTCAGTGTATGTCATTTCCATGTACTGAACTCTTGTTATTTGACTATACCAAGATAAATTCATTTTTTCATTCGAGGGCACCTTTAATATGTGCTTTATAAGTACTAATATACAGCCAATACCCTAGTATTATGTGTGCTAATAAGCAAAGATAATAGTGAGAATTGGACCCTAAACTAAAGTGTTACCTTTGAAATTATTGCTGCATGACAATTGGGAACCTCTGACAGAAGAGGGCAAGATTTCATCAAAAAAGCAGATGTGACACTCTCAACCACTCTAAACCAACAAAGCACACGTCACTGTATGTTGACTGAAATTTTGTACTGAGACTTACCGGTTACTCTGGCAAATTTATATCCACTGCTCTTCAAATCTTTAAACACAGTGGAGAGTGTAAAGGAGTATTCAGTCCCTGAAGACAAAGACTCAACCTTATATACCACTAAAGAATCAGGTTGTGTAGCTATAGGCTCTTTTTTTTCCCCGTATACCAGCTCATAAGTGTAATCGTTCCTGTTGTTGACTCTTTCCCATTGCAATGTCATCTCAGTCTCTTTCCGATCGATGACCGAAACACTCCCAACATTAGATGGAACTGAAGAGGAAAGAGAAAGAATTTTTATATTGTCTTTAACACCTGTTACTATCCACCTGTCCATCAATTCATCTACCATTGAGTTCCTGACTGACCAGTTAATATACAGTGACTCCAGAAAGTAGTTAGAAACCACATCTACAAATGTCTAAATGTCTTTGCATTACATAAAAATACCAAGAAATCAGCATTATATTTTATTTTAAAGAAATACTGAACAAGCTCATTTTTTTTATATCAGATATTACAGTTGACCATAGAACCACTGTGTTTGTGATCATGTTGATAGTTAATGTGATAGCTAAATCTGCTTACTCTCGTAGGGCACATATGTGAGGGCAGTGCTGAAAAAAGCTCTAGCAGCATTTGGATGAATTCCAAATGGCATTTTTGCATCCTTGAAGAGCACTTCATGAAGGAAGAGGACGCCATTAGTAAGGGCATTCCAAATGAAAGTGAACACAATCTATTCAGGTAGGGCCCTTCCACAAATTTTTTTAGTGAAGGGTAAATAGTGTAAATTTTATAGTTTGAGTAAACATAAACAGAATCATTTAAGTTCGTTTGTTTTGTTTGGGATATATTACAAACATTTTGTCATACATTTCATTTGAAGTTTAAATAAGTTTCATAGGTATGAAATGTGTTTAATATTAGATTTTTAAGCTAAATGTGATTCCATGCAGGGAAGAAGAGACAGCAAGTTTTTGTCAGTCACATTGTCAGTAAGTGAACAATGAAGTTCAATGCTCACAAATAAGCAATACTATAAGTGTTTGTAATAAATATATTCCTTATGTAACTATAAATTCTTTGAGTTTGCTTTCAAAAAGTGAAAAAAAAAATCATTACATTTATTTTAGGATACTTTACACTGTAAAGAAAATATGGAATATGGTAAATGTAAACAAATATACAGTAAAAAAAAAAAAAAAACTTGCAAAAAAATACATTTAGATCTAACAGAAGATACTGTAAAGTACAGTTACTGGAAGTAAAATATATTAATTGACCATATAATTTTTTAAAATACAAATCACCTTAGGATTTGCAGTTAAAAACTGTAAATTGACATTTCCAGAATTTCCCTGTTTGACATAAAAAGGCATTTAATTCAAATAACTGTGTTTAGGGATAGGCACATCTATACTGCAGTGTCGATATATCGATACTCACAAGCTGTTTATTTGGTATTGATTGATTTAAAAAACATATTAAATTTATATTAATACAAAACACCCCAGACATATTTAGCTGGCCTGTATGTATGTCACATGACTATGAGAAACAAGCACGCAGCGAAAAATTATGGCTTGTTTAAGAAATCTTTAAGTAAGTGCACATGTTTTATGTTGTTAGTATTTTATTTTATTAAAATATATTCTGTACTAAATTATTTTTATTTAATCACAATATTTTTCCACATTATTTTTTACACCTATTGGTACAAATATTTAATTGTTCTCATATTTGCTCCTGTAATAAATTTTTTAATAATGGTCAGTATGTGTCGTGTAGATTTGCCGTTTACTGTAATTATCCTTATTTTCTAAAAATTAACATTATTAAAAAAAAAAAAATCACATACCCAGAAACAATCAGTATCGGTATTGTATTGTTATAATTGCAACAAAAAATATCGGTAACAATATCGCCCTTCCCGTTGTGTTTCGTATTGTTGTTATCACTTATGTACATCAGGATTATTTATTTTACATCTTGTGCTGTTTAATTAATGATGAATGCATTATTTTTGTGCCAGTTGCCTTTTCGGCACAGTGCTGCACTGCAAATTAAACACTGTTTTCTGTTATGCATTTTACAATGGTAATGCAAATTCAGCTGATTTGTCACAAAGATAATGTTATCTAATGCTAAAATTGCAAAATTGATGTAGTCTTGGAAGCATTAAGAATGTGTTGATTTTGATTGAATTTATAGGATTACATTATAGTTTTGTTGCAAATGAACAAATTATTTTTTAATTCAAAGAAAATATTTTTTGCTAGGAAAACTTAACTGAAAGAAAATACTTCAAGCTAATTTAAATCTATATTGCTAAAACTAAAAAAGTGATCATTGTTTTGTGGTGGGAACTGTTCAGTTATTGACAGGGCAAGTAAAAATTCAGCAAGGTTACACATTTTATACAGAATAGCATCCTAATTCAGAATCTGAGAGAAATGTCAGAGGCAGTTGTTTTGTCTGTCACACCGCTTCCTTTCTTAATCAGTAAGTGCGACAGATGTACTGAGACTCACTGGTTACTCTGGAGAAGTTGTATCCTCTGCTCTTCACTCCTTCAAACACAGTGTAGATTGTAAAGAAGACTTCAGTCCCTGAAGAGAGAGGCGTGACCCTATATACCACCGAAGAGCCACCTGGTGTAGGTACACTCTCAATTTTATCATTGTATTCCAGCTCGTAATCACTCCTGTTGTTAACTTTTTCCCATTCTAATGTCATCTCAAACTCTTTGCGATCGATGACGTTAACATTCTCAACATTGGATGGAACTGAAGAAGAAAGAGAATGAAATTTTACATTTTCTTAACGCCTGTAGCAAGTAGTTGGAAATCACATCTACAAGTTCTTGCGATATAAGGTTCACAGTCTATTTACAGTCTATTTTAATTTTAATATAAGAGGAATTTGAATTTTGTATTACCACAATTCTTAAGTTGATCTATAGAGAAAACATTTTATATTTTGCAAAACCTCAATGACTCACTTACCAGTTACAGCAAAGAAATGATGTCCAGTGCTCCGATCCTCCCCAAACACAGTGTAGAGTGTAAAGGAGTATTTAGTTCCAGGAGACAGAGATGGGACTTCATGAGTTACTACATCACCCGATTCTGTTACATTGATCTGTTCATCTAAGACACCCTCTCTCACCAGTGTATAACTGTAATTTCTGTTGCCCCCAGCTATAGTCCAGTTTAATGTTAATACAGTTTCTGTTCGAGCCAATATTGAAACTTTGTCAACATTAGGGAGAACTGTTTGTCCCTGCATGGGGAAGAAATGACATTGATTAAATAATTGAATATTCAGTGAAGAAGCTTAATTCCAAAACAATCATTTTGTTAATAAATTCTAGACATCTCAGCCTACTTACTTTTATATATATATATATATATAAAATGAGAATGATATGAATTAAGAATTTTAAATGAGTAAAACAAAAACAAACAACAACAACAAAAATTAAAAATAGAACTTAATAAAACATGTTGTATTAATTAAAATCAAGGGAATGGGCCACTTAGTTTATGTTGTTCGTATTCATAAAAAAAAAAAAAAAAAGTGAAAATATGTTTCAAATTATGAATATGAATCACATAAACTGAAATGGTCCGTTCCCTTGTTCCATTAAGATTTATACAACATGTTTTCTTAAGCTCTATTTTTTTTTATTATTTACTTAAAATTCTTAATCCATAATATGAATAATATGTAAGGATTATTCGATTTAGTCTGATGGAATTTTACTATACAACTGAAATTCAAAATTTTAAAAACAGGCTGAAATATTTTTTTGAGTGAATTCATCACAACATCACTCTTCATGATTCAAGGTCAGCCAGGAAACTTGGATGTTTGACAACACTATCTTATTTTAGAATGCTGCACAAGTCTTTGTCCTGGCTTTTGTCAGTAATACAATGCTTTTTAGCCATTCTGGTATGAACCCACATTACACCTCAAGTCTTCAATGAACCTACATTACGCTGCATTGAATCTCTTCACCATGCAGCTGCAAAGTTTATTCAAAGACTGTGGTTGCTTCTCATTTGGAAGACTGTGTCCTAGTAAGACTGTGACCTTCCTAAACCATGTGCTTCTGAGACTTTTAGGCTAGAGTCCTGCTCAGCATCGAACACTAGAATGAGACAGTCTAGTAAGTGTGAAATGTCAGAAATGTTTGTCACACTTTATTTTAGATGGTTTTACAATACTAACATAAAATACCCACAAGACTGTACGTTTACTGTGTAACAACATGTTAAAATTCCCACATTTATTGCTAATGAGTTTGTGGTATGGTTGGGTTTAGGAGGTTAGGGTTAGAATTAGGGGTTGATTTTGGGTCAAAGGGTTTGGGTTGATTAAATACAAGTAATAAATGAAATTAGAATATATATATATATATATATATATATATATCATCAATCGCTGTCATCAAGTGTCATCGAGGGCTATGTTAATTTGAAGGTTCCTTATTATGCAGCCTTTGTTTTTGTCTTTCATTCATCAATATTTGAAGGATGCATTAAGTGTAGCCTTTATGTCCTCTAATTGACCCTTCGCAAAGACCCGCCCCCCCCTTAGTTACTGTTGCTTTGTCCGACAAGCCATGGTGCTGTCACGCCACACACAGTGGAAAATACATCGCGGAGCAAAGAGGACACTGACAACACGTCGGCAGACAAGACAAAGCAGGTTACTTATGATATTAAACAGAGTCCCAGCAACTGTGTAGTTTTTTTTAAGAAATTCAAATAATAAAAACAGTTTTGTGGCTCTTTAATGTGCCGTGACCATGATTGCTGTAGTGCCTCAGCTCAAGAGGCTCATGAACCGATCATCTCTTCCTACTATTTATAGTATCAAATAAACATGAATGAACATGAGAATGAATGTTGTTTCAAACGCAGAAAGACGTCAATATATACAATTTTTTAAGTTTAACTCCACCAAGATTAATCTTTGAACTCCTGACTGCTTTGTCGGACAAAATGGCGGATTCGTCGTTCTGATTGGTTAGATCGCTTGTCAATCAAACTCCCGGCGAAGGGTCAATTACCCACAATCCTTTGCACACATTCCAATTCACACAAAAAAGCTAAAAATTAGTCATCACTGAGCTCAAATTTCATTATTTAATAAAGGACAAAAATGTTCAGAGATTAAAGAATTATGATTTCTTTGGTTTTGCTGTAAATTAATTACTGTAAAAAAAATCAATCCCTAATTAAACTTAATTTCAGTTGCTATATTTAAACTGGCTGTACAAGTCATTTCAACTCTTTTTTTTTTTAAATCTTGCCTAGTTTAATCTTGTATAACTTTAAAAAAGAAGTTGAAATTGGTTAAATTATTTTGATGAGTTAAATTAATGGAAAATCATATGTTGTCATGACATATTGATCATATCATTTTTAAAGTATAGTTTTAATTAATCAGAAAGTCAGTTAAAACAAAGATCTTTATTATATTGTATTTTTTCCCTCCAAATAAAGATTTAGGAAACCTTTATGGTGTAGCCATGCACACTTAGACCATCTTATTAGTTCAATGTTCAAAGTTGAACATGTTCACTTCTTATTGTTTAATGCTGAGGAGGACACCTAGAAGCCTCAGAAAGAATGATCGTTAAGCCTCTCTAGGATGCAGTCTTCTGATTGAGAAGCTCCCTATAAATGGGAGCAACAATATGGTTGGCTCTATAGTCTCGTTTAAATAAAATAGCCAATCACCAATAGACCATTTTTGAACAGACATCACATCACTTGCAGCTACACGTGCATTGTGGTGGCAAAAAAAAAAACAACAACAAAAAAAACAAAAAGAAAAATGCCAGAATTGGAATGCAAAAGAAGATGGTCTTCATTTTTATAGAGTACCGTGGTCAAGGACACACCTTTGAAGCTAAACGCAAATGTTTATGAGTGCAAGCCATTAAACTGACAGACTGGATTGAAAAAACCTGCAATGATTAGTTTACTATTAAAGCATAAATTTGTAAACAACAGGTCTACATAATATTCACATATGCAGTTCATAGCAGACATAATGTATTAGCCCTACAGTTACAGTATAAAATAATATTTAAACCTATTGCATTTTACATAGGTAACATTTAAACCCATCTCACAATTCAGGCTTTTTTTCTAGCAACTGCAAGTTTATATCACAATTGTTAAAAAAAAAAAAGGTCAGAATTGCAGGATATGAACTCACAATTCTGAGGAAAAAAGACAGAATAACAAGTTTAAATCTCGCAATTCAGATTTTTCTTCAAGAATTCTAAGATACAGACTCGCTCAAGACCATTTGCCGAGGCTATGGATTACAGGTAATAATGCAGTAAATAATGTTAGAAACAAAACTATCAGTCTGTGCAAGAAACTGAACATTATTTACAGCATTATTACCTGTAATCCACAGCCTCGACAAATGGTCCTGAGTGAGTTCACGACAGTATGAAGTCTGAGCTTCCTGTCACAATACTTTTTTCTTGCAATGTATTGTCAGGATCAGCGGTTAATTATTTTGTTTTGTCTGCATATGTTCTTTTTTTTTTAATCTCAAAGCCTATTGACTTCCATTATATGAATCACAGAGGACCACGGTTTCAGCTAAAAATCTTCTTTACTGTTTTACTGAACTAAAATTCACCTACATCTTGCATGGCCTATCCCTTTAAGATTCATGTCAGACTTTATTGCTGATTTATTTAAGTTATTGAAATTTGAGTTTGGCAAGAAGTTTTTGACATTTTGTTATTTCCCTATTCAAGTATTCCTGAAATATGGCTATCTGGTGAATTGACTTTCCTTAAAGGTGCTAAAGTGGATTTTTTGTTTTATACATTTTTGCAATATTACTTGAAACTTTCTTTACTAACTGATAAAAGACTATTAA
Organism: Chanodichthys erythropterus; assembly: GCF_024489055.1. Taxonomy (NCBI): domain Eukaryota; kingdom Metazoa; phylum Chordata; class Actinopteri; order Cypriniformes; family Xenocyprididae; genus Chanodichthys; species Chanodichthys erythropterus. The sequence continues at coordinate 31,209,869 of NC_090243.1, read as the reverse complement.
TTAGGTGCACTGAAAGGAATAATATTAATATACATTATCTGTGCACGAGGTAGGGCCTTAAAAACATCAGCCAATCGTTTATGCGATCATTGTGTAAACGATTGGCCCTCTGGCTTGTCAATCACTGCCGTGACATTCCTTGTGAGAGACGAGCGCGGTTGCGCGCTCCAGTAACTTTCCACACTCCACAGGCGCCACATGCAATGTTTTTGTCAGGAGACAGGAATAACAAGTGCAGATTATGAGTTACCTGAGGTAAGTCCGACATAATGAATCCAAAAAACACTACACAGCGAATGCCGGTGGTAAACACTCATGTTCCAATATTCGTGCACGATTTTTGGGATGCGTTCCTTTGAAATGAGCTGTGAAGGAGGGGGGCTGTTCTTAAGCATGCGCTCATTTCAAAAACTCACGAACAGTCTTTGGATTCTCAGTCGACGAAAAAATCCTCTCTATCACCTTTAAAAGGGACTTGAGTTTAAAAGTGTCATGAAGCCCCATCACAAGACATTTATGACGAGACATTCATGATGACACTTCGTCACGAGACATTCATGATGAAATATGTGTGCATACACCGTGCTGGTTCATATTTGGTGCAGGAGAGTGTGTGAAATACGTCTATAAAAACTTTAAACATGCATAATTTATTCTGTATGATGATCTATTATTCACGTGGCGAGAGTTGTTAAACTAATTTCGGAGCTCACGCTGAAACCGATCATATGCGCACGTGTATATCACAACAACCGTATTTTTCATGTGTTTGTATTCAAACTCCAGTTCAGACCGCATCATGGGCAAAATACAAACAACACTCATGTTCTGCTGTGCTAAGGGAAACATTCACAAGGCTCACGTGTCCGAACTCAGAGCAGACAGAGGTCAATGAACAGCACTGAGCACTGAGGAAGCGGGCACCTACGATCCATGTCTCTAAATGACAACAATATGCAATGACAGCAACAGAACTGATTCTACCTCATGCAAAATACCACAATCTTATGCACAGGGATTGAACTGAACAAGCTCTTTCTCATGAATAAATGCAGAGAACCTGGTGACATAGATTTGCCTCCTCAAGCCTATCTACACACTCCAGGGCCCAAATCTACATCAGATTTTGTGACGTAGCTTTGACTTTGCTTTTCAAACTGGAAGTACAAAATTGCTCTAAAAATTGCAAAAATACTGTGGCTTGTATATGGAATTGTTGCACCCTAATAATTTAGAAATTCCAGAAGTACAGGTGCTGGTCATATAATTAGAATATTGTGAAAAAGTTCATTTTGTTATTGTAAAAATAAAAAAAAATGTAAAAAAATAAATAAATAAAAAAAAATGAAACTTTCATATATTCTAGATTCCCTACATGTAAAGTAAAACATTTCAAAAGTTTTTTTTTTTTTAATCTTGATGATTAGAGCATCCAGCTCATGAAAGTCCAAAATCCAGTATCTCAAAATATTAGAATATTTCTAATGATCAATCAAAAAATGCATTTTCAAAACAGAAAAGTTCAAGTTCTTTAAAGTATGTTCATTTGTCCACTCAATACTTGGTCAGCAGCACATATTACAGCAAATTACTTGCTCCTAACACAAATTACAGCATCAGTGAAGTGTGGCATGGAAGTGATTAGCCTGTGGCACTGCTGAGGCACTATTGAGCCTTCAGATCATCTGTATACTGTTGGATCGACTGTTTCTCATCTTTCTCTTGAAAATATCCCATAGATTCATGGGTCAGGCATGTTGGCTGGCCAATAAAGCACAGTAATTTCATGGTCAGCAAACCACTTGGAAGTGGTTTTTGCACTGTGGGCAGGTGCTAAAGTCCTGCTGGAAAAGGAAATCAGCATCTCCATAAAGCTTGTCAGCAGATGGAAGCATAAAGTGCTCCAAAATCTCCTGTAAGATGGCTGCATTGACTTTGCACTCGATAAAAGACAATGGACCAACACCAGCAGACGTCATGGCACCACCAAATCATTACTAACTTCAGAAACTTCCCACTAGACTTCAAGCAGCTTGGATTCTGTGCCTCTCCAGTCTTCCTTCAGACTCTGGGACCATGATTTCAACATGAAATGCAAAATTTACTTTCATCTGAAAAGAGGACTTTTGACCACCATTCACTGTCCAGCTCTTTTTCTCCTTAGCCCAGGTAAGATGCTTCTGACGTTTTTTCTGTTTCAGAAGTGGCTTGGTAGTCCTTTTCCTGAAGATGTCCGAGTGTGGTGACTCTTGATGCGCTGACTCCGGCTTCATTCTACTCATTGTGAAGCTCTCCCAAGTGTTTGAATTGGCTTTACTTGACAGTATTCTCAAGCTTGCGGTCATCCCTGTTGCTTGTGCACCTTTGCCTACCCAATTTCTTCCTTCTAGTCAACTTTGCATTTAATATGCTTTGATACATCACTCTGTAAACAGCCACCACATTCAGTAATGACCATCTGTGACTTACTCTCTTTGTGGAGGCAGTCAATGATTGTCTCCTGGACCATTGCCAAGTCAGCAGTCTTCCCCATTAGTGTGGTTTCAAAGAACAAGAGATACCTGGAATTTATACTGTAGGGATGGTCATTTAATGAAACTTAAATGTAAATATTCTAATATTTTGAGATACTGGATTTTGGAGCTGTACGCTCTAATCAACAAATAAAAAAAATAAAAAAACTTTTGATATGTTTTACTTTACATGTAGGGAATCTAGTATAAATTAAAGTTTCATTTTTTAAAATTATTTACAATAAAAAAAAATACTTTTTCACGATATTCTAATTATATGACCAGCACCTGTATGTGGCCAGTGAGTGAACAGCAAAAAGGCGCATAATCACTCTTCCTAACTGTCATATTCAGTGTACTATGATGGTGGAATTATCTTTCCAACTCCAAAAGAACAGCTGAAGACACATCTTTTCCATTAGCATTTGGCTAACAACTGTAATGCACTCAATCCTTTATATAATCTTATTTTCATGATTAAGAAATATTGGTAATATAATAACTATCTGTAAAATATCACTTTCAATAAGTTTTCAATTAGATAACATTAGTCAATGCCTAAAATAAAATTATCTAACAAGCCATTTTTGTTCATACAAAAATACTACTGTTCATTGTTAGTTCATGTTAGCTCAATCAAATAATATTGATTTTAAAAATATAAGAATATATTTTAAAAGGATCATTAACTAAGATTAATAAATGATTTATAAGTATTTATCATTGTTAGGTAATGTAGTTTACTAACCCTAACAAATAAAAAGCTTATTGTAAAGTGTTACCTAAATATCACTAGAATTACTCAAATCTTCAAAATTAACTCTTTACCATAGCTCATTTAGGTCATTTACTATGATATTTTTTACAAACACGATGTTCACAATGAAACTGATCCAGATGGATGACTTAAATGTTTACTTGGGGCAGATGCAAATGTAATGAAAATTAAATTGTAATATTGCAGGTCATACAAACTCAAACACAAAACCATTGAGTGAATGACGTATAATGTTTCATGAGTGAAACAAATGCACAGTGTCATGACAAACTACAGTAAAATATATTTGCATGATATATTAGCTTATTAAACATCTTTTTCCATTTGACATTTTAAGAATTTGTTCTGTGTAAAAAGTAAATGTCAACCACCTTTCTAGATATGTGTCCACTAAAACAATATAATTATAGTGAAATTCTCTTTTGCAAGCTACCGTAACATGTGTAACGTCTGGACCAATCAGCCACACAATTATTCATTGTATTTAATGAATTACCCATAAACTCACTCTCCCTATCAAAGTTCTCTGAACTCATCCCCCTAAAACTGTAACCAGCATCCCAATGTTGCTAGCACACAGGCCAACCTAGGTGTCCTGTTACAGTTATATGGTACTTTTATGATCCAGAAGAATTCTGGAGAGACTAGTGACTCATTCTTCCTGAGAAGGACAAATAAACTCTCTTAATCCTATGTATTCTCTATATAACCACTTGTATGTATAAATGTATAAACATGTATCCAAGTTTCCCATCTCATGACTTTCCTTTTATAGGCTTTATTCTATGTATTAATTCTCTCTTTTGAACTATTTTGGTATTAATGTTCCATAGTTGCAAATGTATAGTTAACTGAGATCACATTGGCAGCATGCTTGGTATCTACGGACTCCAACTTTCATTTCCTATTTGGTAATTTATGTCACATGTTACTAACTCTGTGACACATTAGTATTATAAGAATCTAGAAGGTTATTCTCTCATTCATCCAATCCAGTGTCTTATGCTAATATCTTGCTACAGAACAAAGACTCGTAAAACTTCCCTCTGAAAGGGGAACTCCTTATTGGCTCAGACACCTCAAGAGGGTGTGACATCTTCACCCCTTATATTCACTGATCACAGAACCCCCCTCTTCCTGCTCTTCCTCCTCTTCTTCTCTTTTACTGATGAATGCTGACGTCAAGATGATGCTTTAAGAAGCTAGAAGCTTCTAAGGAACCCCAAGCTTGTGCCAGGCTCGGTTTCTAGACCTTCCATTCACCAAAGATCCTCTGAATCCAGCCGGTTCTCTTTCGTCAAGAAAAATATCAGCAAAGATTCAACAGGAGCCTCCACAAATTGCATCAGGACAGTTTTAATTCAACTTGGAGAGACATGCAAGTATCAAACTTAGTCTCATTATCGGATACATTGAGTATCCTTACCCCTTTTAAAGAAGGGCCTGTTAAAACTAAACTGATGGTTTGCTCAAGGCTGTTGATCTGCTGAATGTCCAACAATGCTGTAACTTCTTGCTTCCTGTACTCTGCTTTCTCTCTCTCTCTTTTGGTAAACTGTATGCATGTATGTGTGTGAATGTTAGAGTAGTTTAAGTGTTTAGTCTAGTTAATAAAGTCTTGTTCATGTCACACGTAAGGTTGTCCGTGTTTTGCGCTCATGTACGGGAGTCCCTATTCATGTCGGTCCTGACTACAGGCTTTTAGTAGAATAAGATTGTTATTTCCTATAACCTGGAAATGAACATTTCTTAGTTAATAAACAATTAACACTGTGTGTTCATTGAACAACAGGTTAATTGATTGTAATATTAATTTTATTACATTAAGTTAATTTTATTGACTGATTAAAATATTAATAATTAATTATAACTAGTTATGATTAATTATTCATATTTATTTTGAGCTAATTTGCTACAAATGGTGGAGAATGCGGGCATGAATAAACAAAGATTATGAGCTTAAACCACTGTCAATTTAAAAGTGTGCATTTGATAATTCCAGTCAGAATATGTCAGACGATGCGCATTTTGGTCACTAATTGCTGGCTTGTTAGATGCTGATAAAGTGATGGCTTGAATTGACATCTCTACTGTAACTGAAAGAGTCTACTCTTGACACATTTTAGCATATGTTCAAATGGTATCAGTGTAAAGTTAATCTGATTTTAGCGAAGAAATCCTAATCTCAGTATTAGAGCGTAAGCCTGTGTTGACGAAGGAATCTCAGCTCAGCGGCATGTAAACTGTACCAGAATTGATTATTCTGCTTTGGTTGGAGAAATACCAATTGCAGTATTGCTTAACCTGTTTCTGATGAATGAATCTCAGTACAGTGTTATATAAATGTAGATTTGGGTAATGCTCCCCTGTTATAGTTAAGATTGATGTCATTCATCTAAACTTTGCCTGCACCTACAAGCATAGCTATCTTTTGACCAAAACTGTGTTTCACTCGCTGAAAGGAATATCAGTATTCATGCACAAGACGGACTTAACTATATATGCTTAAACAAGCTTTGACTTACAGCAAACTGTGTAATTACCCTTTAAACAAGTACAAGACGTTGTTTAAAGTAGAGAGAAGAGTTTACATGAGTAAAATTTGCAAATGCCAAAACATATTTGCATTTTACTGAATGTAATATCAAGTTTTTGAAAATCTGAAAGTATAAGCGTCACATTTTAACTCTATACGTAACTTGTTTGAAATGAGCAGACAGTCTCAATAAACTGTTTGAATTGCCCAAATGTGCATTGGTTCCCATGACAACGACTTGTCACAGGAAGTGCTAACTCATCACCCTGTGATGCCATATTGTAAACAAACCAGGCTAGGTGGCTAAGCTAACCTCACCTAGCAGCCCTGCACCTCAGGCTAAGCTAACTAATAGCTTCTACAGTTAGTGGTTAGCATCATTTACGTGAAGCCTTTAACTATAGCTTGTGTGTATGCAGTGTGAACTGATCTAAACCAATTTCCCTTAACCACATTCCTGGTTTTCTGATTTCTTTCTTTCCTTACCTTTAATTCTTCTCAGCTAATTTCACCTGCACTTAGGTGCATTTCTCCCTGAACACTGTTCAGCTAAATCTGCAGTTACAATGGTGATTAAATCTAAATTAAATTACATGTAAACTGTTTAACTAAAGAATAATTCTAGGATTTATTGAGATATTTCAATAACACGTTGACTAAACTTCTGGGAGGGACACACACATGGTGTGGTCCTGAACACGCTGCAGCTGTGACCAACTATAGAGTGATTTCCAAAGCTAATCTAATTGTTAATCACTAGTGCTATTGACTATTCCCAATACCAGGTCATTCTGCTGTTTTAATCACTTCTTTAAATATTTTATTGATTTTAATTATAATAGCAGTCAGCTATTTGTTTTTACTAGTATTTCTTTCATCTATGTGATTTATTTACATTTTCCTGTTTAGTCTTGTGTGGTTTAATTTCCCAATATAACCACAAGCAACTAGACATACTCTCCTTCTTGATTTTGTTTATTTACAACAGTTGCTTCAATTTTATGAGCCAGTTACAAAGGAATCCGAATGATTGCTATGGCATAATTTTGAGCACCACTAATAAGCACAATCTAATAGGAAAGCTCTCCTCTTCCTCTCTCTTTCTTTTCCATTTGTTCGGAGGTCAAGCCTGTTGTGAGCCATCAGTAAGAAATACTAAGAAATAATCTGACCACAAGAACCATCTTAAGTCATTTATTAAAGCTAGCTGTATTTTATACACCTGGCTGCTCACTGTGCCTTTAGCCCTAAATTCTGTTTGATCTTGAAGTAGTCTCTGCCCTTACTCTCACCACAAGCGTGCCTAAATGTTGCAGATGCTCAGCCTAACTGCCCAGATGGCAGACCAAAAGGACTGGCTATGTGTCGTGAGGAACACCCTCCTAACCAGTGCTGCTGAGCAATTATGGCACCAGAGCCAAAAGCAACTGGACAAAGATGGAAGAGAAGTAAAGGCAGATGACTCAAACCAGAGGTGTGATCACAATGATCTGACTGAAGTCAACTTTTTCTTGGCCCACATCCTCGCTGTTTTGAAACAGGAGGTGGACAACCTCAAACTCCAGATCACAGAGACTCACAAGGAGCTGATGCATGCTAAAAGCCACATAGACCAGCTAGAGATGGAGGCTCGGGACAGACACAAGGACCTGACAGAATAGAGACACAGAAGAAAAGAGAACTGAGACTCTCTTACCTGCAGCAAACAGAACCACTGCAGGAGAAACGTCTCACTTCACCGCATGGAGTCAGCAGAAGAACCTCCCCCAGCCAAGCACAGAGGTACAGAGGGGGAGGCCAAAGCCTTCTGCTTGACACCTTATCAGCCATTTTCCTGAAATCCTCTGCAGCTGCAGAAGGAGAAGGATTAATTCAGACAGACCCAGGTACCAGACCTACCACAGGGAGAAGCCAGGGATGGGAGCATCCTCTCCCTGCAGACACAGCAGGATCTCCAACAGCAGGCAGCCCAAGGACGACTGGACACGCCTGCATCGGACCTGCAGGAGCTTCTAACGCTAGTAAGATAGCTCCTTGAACAGTTCTTACCTGAGGAGTACTCAGCAGTACAAGCTTCTGACCACTCACACAACACCAGCTCAGAGACCTGAGCTTGTCTACTGTCTACATCAACCGCAATGGAACGACCACCACTCCAGGAGACACATACAACCAGAGCCCATCACAGCCTTCCAGCCTTGTGTGCCAGTGGTGTGTCTGATCTTTCTACACCTTCAACGTCGCTCGCTGGTGTCCATAGAAAGAACAACAACGACCGAAAGGGGGGATGTAACGTCTGGACCAATCAGCCACACAATTATTCATTGTATTTAATGAATTACCCATAAACTCACTCTCCCTATCAAAGTTCTCTGAACTCATCCCCCTAAAACTGTAACCAGCATCCCAATGTTGCTAGCACACAGGCCAACCTAGGTGTCCTGTTACAGTTATATGGTACTTTTATGATCCAGAAGAATTCTGGAGAGACTAGTGACTCATTCTTCCTGAGAAGGACAAATAAACTCTCTTAATCCTATGTATTCTCTATATAACCACTTGTATGTATAAATGTATAAACATGTATCCAAGTTTCCCATCTCATGACTTTCCTTTTATAGGCTTTATTCTATGTATTAATTCTCTCTTTTGAACTATTTTGGTATTAATGTTCCATAGTTGCAAATGTATAGTTAACTGAGATCACATTGGCAGCATGCTTGGTATCTACGGACTCCAACTTTCATTTCCTATTTGGTAATTTATGTCACATGTTACTAACTCTGTGACACATTAGTATTATAAGAATCTAGAAGGTTATTCTCTCATTCATCCAATCCAGTGTCTTATGCTAATATCTTGCTACAGAACAAAGACTCGTAAAACTTCCCTCTGAAAGGGGAACTCCTTATTGGCTCAGACACCTCAAGAGGGTGTGACATCTTCACCCCTTATATTCACTGATCACAAGGAACCCCCTCTCTTCCTGCTCTTCCTCCTCTTCTTCTCTTTTACTGATGAATGCTGACGTCAAGATGATGCTTTAAGAAGCTAGAAGCTTCTAAGGAACCCCAAGCTTGTGCCAGGCTCCTGGCCTAGACCTTCCATTCACCAAAGATCCTCTGAATCCAGCCGGTTCTCTTTCGTCAAGAAAAATATCAGCAAAGATTCAACAGGAGCCTCCACAAATTGCATCAGGACAGTTTTAATTCAACTTGGAGAGACATGCAAGTATCAAACTTAGTCTCATTATCGGATACATTGAGTATCCTTACCCCTTTTAAAGAAGGGCCTGTTAAAACTAAACTGATGGTTTGCTCAAGGCTGTTGATCTGCTGAATGTCCAACAATGCTGTAACTTCTTGCTTCCTGTACTCTGCTTTCTCTCTCTCTCTTGGTAAACTGTATGCATGTATGTGTGTGAATGTTAGAGTAGTTTAAGTGTTTAGTCTAGTTAATAAAGTCTTGTTCATGTCACACGTAAGGTTGTCCGTGTTTTGCGCTCATGTACGGGAGTCCCTATTCATGTCGGTCCTGACTACAGGCTTTTAGTAGAATAAGATTGTTATTTCCTATAACCTGGAAATGAACATTTCTTAGTTAATAAACAATTAACACTGTGTGTTCATTGAACAACAGGTTAATTGATTGTAATATTAATTTTATTACATTAAGTTAATTTTATTGACTGATTAAAATATTAATAATTAATTATAACTAGTTATGATTAATTATTCATATTTATTTTGAGCTAATTTGCTACACATGGAAGTATTTTTCAAAACTGGACATGGTTTGATAGGAAAGCTGTTGACACAACAAACAAGGAAACAGGGCATGACTCAAATCTGACAGCTTGTCTAAAACACAACATAATAAAAGGTTGTCACGTCTTCTCTACATGCTACAGGATAATAAAAAGTGAAGGTATATGAATTATTTAGAACACTGTGTAGAATTAGGTACACACTCAAATTAATATGTATTTTTGCATCTTCAAAGCAGCCACCCTTTACAAACTCAGTTTATTCTTTCATCCAGCATCCTGAGATGCTTTATTTTAAGTAGTGAAAGAATCCCATATGCTGGACTTCACTATCTGAGAACCCGTTACAGAAGAGCCAAAAAAAGAAAATATATTATAGCGACATAAGATTTTTTTTTTCAGTTCTTTTCTGATAAAATCTTAGTATTTAAAAAGGTAACAACACTTTATTTTAAAGTGTCGTAGTTACACGTTACATGTACTTCCTATAAAAAATAACAGTAATGCATGATTACAAGTAACTAATTTAAACCAAACCCTATCTTTAACTGTAACTATATAGTAAGTACATGTAGTTAATACTCAGTACTTACTTGCGTTAGTAATATAACATTACCTTAAAATAAAGTGTAACCTTTAGAAGATCATTAGAATGAATGGCCTGATTGAAAGTTACAGAACATCTAGTATAGTCATGTAACACAGTCATAAAATGTTTGTATTCTCTTTTAAATGCCCTCTGCTCCGAAGAGCAAAATGGCCGACAATACAGTCATGACCATTACAGTAAGATCTTATTATAACTGAATGATAACAGATTCTGAATTCCTGGCTATCATTTATCTTCAGGACTTTGGACTGGGATGGTATTACAGGAGTGAAACATTAGACCCATCAATATAAAATTTTCATCTCAACACACGGCTGTTAGATGAGTAAAAACATCAAAAAAAAAAAAAAATGTATTTACAATAAAATAAAAAATACTGTGTGGATAAAATGTATCAAAATACAAATACAGTCTTTTGTATCTTGAAAATACATACAATTTATGTAAAATTGGCCATTCAGAGAAGTATTACTATTAGGCTGCAATGTATCTGGACCTATTCTTACTGCAAAGAACATTTTTGCAACTGCTTAGAAACGTTTCTTTATCCCCCAGTTTCACAAACAAGGCTTAAGCCTAGTCCTAGACTAAAATGCATGTTTGAGCTGTTTTAACTGAAAGCAACTTGCACTGACATATCTTGTCTCAAGATAATGTAAACAAGTAATGTTTTTTTTTTCTAAAACATATTAATAAAACCTACTTAAATGCCCTAACTGAACTAAGGCCTGATCTAATCTAAGCCCTGTCTGTGAAACCAGGCCTATATTTCACCTACTGCTTTCCTTCTGCTGCCAGGTATAAAATAAGAAATCACACACACACAAAGGTTTTCTGAACGATTGCTAATGAACTTTCTAATGATATTTAGACTAGTTTGTTGCTGGCTGCTTACTAGTTATTTCTTCACTGTTAACACGCATTGCACTGACTGCTGAGATGTATCATAGTTACATAAATATTTTAATGAAAATTAAATAACAGTTATAGTGCCCCTATTGTGCTTTTTCAAATGTTTCATTTCATGCAGTGTGTAATATAGCTGCGTGTAAAAGCTCTGCAAAGTTTTAAAGATCAAAGTGCACGACAATCTCACACAAGAATCAATTCTGAACTGATTAAACAAGTTGTCAGCAATTCCAATCTCACCTCCTGTTACATACCAATGTAAAAATGAAATTAATTTGCCCGCAAACAACGTCTACTTTGCCCTGCCCTCAAATACTGTAGTTATAGCTGAATCCTGGAAAAGTTTGGTTTGTGTTGTCGACAAGCATGTAATTCAAAAGGACTTGAATTGATGTTAGTCAAATGCAAATAAAGCTCCGGAAAACTGAATCTTGAAAACAAATAATTTTAAACTCTTTGAGAAATGAGGTGATGTGCAATGTATACGAGAAAATTCAAGTGTTTTTTGACCTTGGATGAATTAGTAACATTTAGGGCCCTATCATACACCTGGTGCAACGCGGTGCTAGGCGCAACGCATGTTTTTTGCTAGTTTCAGCCTGAAGCAGTTATCATTTTCACGTCCTGCGCAATGTTGTTTAAATAGCAAATGCATTTGCGCCCATTTGTGCGCCCATGGGCGTGCTGGTCTGAAAACGAGGTGTGTTCAGGTGCATTGTTGGCGCATTGCTATTTTGAGGCAACTGAAATAGACTGCTCCATTGACCAATTGAAACCTGGAAGATGAGACTCTGATTGGTTTATTAAATGTTACGCCCCAAAACATACCCATTACTCGTTAAGAGAATAGGGACAACCCTTTTAGAGCATGCGCCGGGCCCTCAGACCATTTTTCCCATCATTAAACTAGCAAAAGTGGATTCGGACACGCCCTAAGCGCGCTTTCTAATTATGTACATGTATGCTTTTGCTGTTGTTGGACCTAAATTATGGAATAGTCTTCCAGCCTACATACAGTAAGAACTGCCCCAACTATATCAATTTTTAAATCTTCTCTTAAAGGGTTAGTTCACCCAAAAATGAAAATTCTGTCATTTATTACTCACCCTCATGCCGTTCCACACCCGTAAGACCTTCGTTAATCTTCGGAACAAAAATTAAGATATTTTTGTTGAAATCCGATGGCTCCGTGAGGCCTGCATAGAGAGCAAAGACATTTCCTCTCTCAAGATCCATAAAGGTACTAAAAATATATTTAAATCAGTTCATGTGAGTATAAGTGGTTCAATATTAATATTATAAAGCGACGAGAATCTTTTTGGTGTGCCAAAAAATAACGACTTATTTAGTGACGGCCGATTTCAAAACACTGCTTCAGGAAGCTTTGGAGTGTTATGAATCAGCGTGTCGAATCAGCGGTTTGGAGCGCCAAAGTCACATGATTTCAGCAGTTTAGTGGTTTGACATGCGATCCGAATCATGATTTGACACAGAGGAATCATAACACAATGTTTTGAAATCGGCTATCATTAAATAAGTCGTTATTTAGTTTTTTTTGGCACACGAAATATTCTTGTCGCTTTATAATATTAATATTGAACTGTACTCACATGAACTGATTTAAATATGTTTTTAGTACATTAATGGATCTTGAGAGAGGAAATGTCATTGCTGGCTATGGAGGCCTCACTGAGCCATCAGATTTCAACAAATATATCTTAATTTGTGTTCCAAAGATTAACAAAGGTCTTACGAGTGTGGAACGGCATGGGGTGAGTAATAAATGACATTATTTTTATTTTTGGGTGAACTACCCCTTTAAAACATATTTATTTTCATTGCTGTATAATATTCCGTGATTCGCTGTTTTTAGAGTTCTTATATCTAGCACCTTACCCATTTTTACATTACTGATTACTGTTTACCGTTTATATGTTTTAATTGTTGTGTTCTTGTGTTATCTGTGCAGCACTTTGGTTGTTTTTAAATGTGCTATTTAAATAAACATTGTATTGTATTGTATAAGTATACATAGTATTGTATTGTTAAGTATAAGTATAATCAGCCATCACATCCTTGCCTCACCTTACTCACAGAAATTCTGGACTCGATTCGGTTCCAGGTTTAATTCCAAGAATTTATTCCAAACTAATATCTCCTATTCTAACTGATTACTGAGTTGTGTGTGACAGATCACACGTGATTATAAGGGACTGTTTAAACCAGTGTGGGCCAGTAGCAATCATTACAAATACTGAAACTTGAACTGATAATGAAAAGTTGAATTGTGAAAATAACACGTCAAATTGTGAAAAATGTGATTCATTGTGGTGCCTCAATGGGTAGTACTGTTGCCTCTTAACAAGAAGTTCTCAGACTGAGACGCTACAAAGGACAAGCAGTTTGGAAAATGGATGGAATGGATGAATATTCATTGATCATGAAGTCATAATTTAATTCCATAGTGCTAAATGTAATACAAAAAGATGAACACATTTCAACTTAGTTGATAGTATAAATTATAAAAAGTGACCAAATAGCATCTGTCAGGTAAAGAATATAATTTTTAGCAAGACAATACAAATATATAACCCTAATTTATCAAATAACAGTCAAGTTACTAACAATGCGTGAACAGTTGATGTCTGGATAGCGAATTAGTTGATTATTTGCACTGCTGTTGAATTGAATGAGACCCTTCTGAAGACTCAATTCTTTGGGATGGAATTGACTCCAAACTTTGTTCCCCCAAGAAACTTTGCGCTCATTTGCAAAATCGTTCGGGTGCAAAAATGTTGTGTTCTTGTGTTTCTTGGGGGAACGCAAAATATTGGAGGGAGAGAACAAAACAGCATTGCCAAATAATTTCCTCCCATCTCATATTTTTTTTCTTCACCATGTCCCTTTAGGGGCTATATATATATATATATATATATATATATATATATATATATATATATATATATATATATATATATATATATATATATATATATATATATATATATATATAAAAACCCTTTTGCCAAAGCTATCGTGAGTTTCCCTTTGTATTCTGTCTAAGTCTTTATAAACAGAGCTAATCTTTGACTTTGCCATACTTCATACGTCATACTTTATACACCATATTTTGCTGATATCGGCCACAGGTGTTTTTGTCTTGAAAATGAAACCTCTTTGTCATGTAAGGCTACGGGTTTACAATCTAAGCCCAAAATCAAGAATCTCAGGGACTTACAGTAAATATAACAGTTGTATGTATATAGAGTAAGAGTGACTTACCAAAGTAGAAAGCGCACACAGCAATACTAAAGTCAAAACTCGTTCCATGATGAACCTGGTGTGTGGTCAGAGTAAACAGCACTATTGTCACACTAGCTTTTCCTATTTAACCACTGCATTCAAAAATCTTTTATCGAGATAACTAGTCAAGCCTGTTGGCATGACAGCTTTAGTAAGTAGTTAATCTATGAACTCCTGGTTTCTGACACTTCTCTTAGCCTCTGTTCCCTCTCTGCTGACAGATAATGAACTGTTTTATTGCCACTTCTCCTTTTTCTCATGACGGGAAAACAATGTACATCAACCTTTGTCCTGCCTTTAACCAAGTTCTTCCTTATTTTAAAACTCCTCCCTTTTATTCTTTCTCAACTATTTATAACTCACTTCTTCTCTCTTTTGTATTGCCCCTCACACACACATGGTTTATTATTAGATTATCTTCCTCTTTCACTTATTTAGCTTTAAAATTGTATTATTATTTTTTATTTTCTTTACTTTGGGATATGCTTGTATAACGAAATGAACCAAAAGTAATGCAAAAAATGAGTAAAATTGAGTTGTGATCATTTAGTGTTCATAGTTTTTCCTTTGGATGAATGTGGATGAATGTGATTCACCCTGTGGGCTGGCAAGTTATCAAAAGAATCTAGAATCTTCTCAAATGATCAAACTCTGACAAACACCCCATTATTCTTGCCTTTATTAAAATAACAATAGATAAATGTTAACGCTTTAGTTCCATAGTTGAGTTGGATGTGTCTTGATATCTGATAATGTGCACATCATGTTATAGAGGTTTTGTGTAAAGGAAGAATTTATATCTGACCTATATAGCTGAGTCATATTTTTTCTTCTGATAATGCATACATGTAAATGTATATTAACAAACAATTCCTCTTTATAGTAAACTGTTTGTAGGTCTAATAAGATGTGAAGGAAATGAACTGTGTAGGGTTTAGTTTACTTTTAATTATAAGCTGACACAGGAGGAGCACTGTCAGCACTACTGTAATTGTTTCCCTCTCTGTTCTTCACTTGTCATGTTTCAGAATTGCTTTTGCTTTGTTTAGTTTTTTCGCTTTACTTTGATAATCCACTTTAGAAATTCTACTAATTTTAAGTACATTTGCAACTACATGTCAACTAACTCTCATTAGAATATTAATATGTTAGGTTAGAGTTAGTAGAATTGAAAAATCAGTAGAATATCTGTTGAGGGACCATCAAAATAAAGTGTTAACAGATATTAAGCAGACAGTCTACTAATACTGTAATAGTTGACATAGATGCAAAGTTACTTACAAAAAGTTAGTAGAATGTCTAAAGTGGACCATCAAAATAAAGTTACCTTTTTTGTCAAACAGTATATGTGGAAAATGTGATGCTGAATTACATAGCTGAATATGGGTTTTATTATTATCTCTGAAATTATAAACAAATAAAAAAAAACAACAAGCAGTGAACATGAAAAATGTAACCAAGATTACTTGTTTACACAAAATTTCAAGACAGGATGTATGTGTCTGCTATTTATCAAAGTAGCTTAATTGGAGAGACAATCGTTTTGCTTTTTGTATTGCAGACATGACGTATATTTGTAAAAAGCAGTGCAACAGGTTCTTCCTCTCAAAAAAAAAATATATATATATATATATATGATCAACACAACGCTTGTTTTGTCAACTGCCACTTTCCAAGTATAGAGTAATTGGTGTTCCGTTTCATTTTAAAGCTAGGCAGGTGCACACAAACCCTTGTTCTTTAGAAAGATATTAGTAAAAAAAAAAAAAAAAGTATTATCTAACATAAAAATAACATGACAAATGTCTTGTTTTAAAATATAATCTGTAGTAATAATAATAATAATAATAATTGTAATTATTATTTGGTAACGCTTTAGATTACTATGGAAGCCCGTTTCCGCCACTAAAAAAAAAAAAAAAAAAAACGCCACTTAAAAAAAAAAAAAAAGCCACTAAAAAAAAAAAAAAAAGATTAATTGCGACTTTTTATCTCAGAATTGCGAGTTATAAAGTCAGAATTCTGAGATATAAAGTCGCAATTGCGTGATATAAAGTCAGAATTCTGAGATATAAAGTCGCAATTGCGTGATATAAAGTCAGAATTCTGAGATATAAAGTCGCAATTGCGTGATAAAAAGTCAGAATTCTGAGATATAAAGTCGCAATTGCGAGTTATAAAGTCAGAATTCTGAGATATAAAGTCGCAATTGCGTGATATAAAGTCAGAATTCTGAGATATAAAGTCGCAATTGCGAGTTATAAAGTCAGAATTCTGAGATATAAAGTCGCAATTGCGAGTTATAAAGTCAGAATTCTGAGATATAAAGTCGCAATTGCGAGTTATAAAGTCAGAATTCTGAGATATAAAGTCGCAATTGCGTGATATAAAGTCAGAATTCTGAGATAAAAAGTCGCAATTGCGAGTTATAAAGTCAGAATTCTGAGATATAAAGTCGCAATTGCGAGTTATAAAGTCAGAATTCTGAGATATAAAGTCGCAATTGCGAGTTATAAAGTCAGAATTCTGAGATATAAAGTCGCAATTGCGTGATATAAAGTCAGAATTCTGACTTTATTTCTCGCAATTGCGACTTTATATCTCAGAATTCTGACTTTTTCTCACTACTGTGAAACGTTATTTCTCACAGTTCTTACTTTGCTTGCGTTTCCTTTCATTGCGACTGACCATCAGGATTACTGCTTTGTTATTATTATACATTAAATAGAGGACATCATAAAGGATTATTTCTAGCGCCGATTTACCAATAAAGAAATATTGAATTTACTGGAGGAGACACATATAGATTAGTCTCCGGACATATGCATTACGCAGGAATATGCATATAGAATGTTTCCACGGTAACCTTGTACACAGCGTTTCAAGGAGAAAAAACAGCTTTTACTGCCATCTAGTGGGCTTAATACTAAAACAACCAATACCTATCATGTTTCATTAACTTTGCAACTCAAGGGTAGAAATAGAATCATGCAATTCTGCAAATTACAGTCGAGGTATTTGGACAATAAAAGTTGTTTTTAACAGAATGGATACACTAATGAATTTTACACGATAATAACAATATCATAATAATCATAAGAAGAAGAAGAAGAATCAGCTGTGGCGGAGGCGCAATAAATCAGACAAAGCTGAAGTGGCACATTTTAATACATCCAACAGCTTCAGACTTCACTGCAGCACGTCTATCGTTGGATGCGCTGTTACAGACAGAGATACTGACCATCAGTTAATTGCGAGAAAAAAAGTCAGAATTCTGACTTTTTATCACGCAATTGCGACTTTATATCTCAGAATTCTGACTTTTTATCACGCAATTGCGACTTTATATCTCAGAATTCTGACTTTTTATCACGCAATTGCGACTTTATATCTCAGAATTCTGACTTTTTATCACGCAATTGCGACTTTATATCTCAGAATTCTGACTTTTTATCACGCAATTGCGACTTTATATCTCAGAATTCTGACTTTATAACTCGCAATTGCGACTTTATATCTCAGAATTCTGACTTTATAACTCGCAATTGCAACTTTATATCTCAGAATTCTGACTTTTTATCACGCATTTGCGACTTTATATCTCAGAATTCTGACTTTTTATCACGCAATTCTGAGATAAAAAGTCGCAATTAATCTTTTTTTTTTTTTTTTTTAGTGGCTTTTTTTTTTTTTTAAGTGGCGTTTTTTTTTTTTTTTAGTGGCGGAAACGGGCTTCCATAGATTACAGCCTGGAAAGTACTGTGTAACTACAACAAATTTACAGCGTAACTTTCAATAATTATAGTGTAACTATACAGTAAGTGTGTGTAAGTATAGGGGAACAATATGTAAAGTATTGGGAATAAAGGGGTAACAACCAGGAAAATAACAAATTATTTATACTGTAAATATTTTATAACTAAGGGGTACGTATGACATATAACTAAGGGGTAAATATGACATTACGGGCCGTAAATTAAAGTGGAGCTTGTTACCCTTTTATTTCATGTAGTTACAGGGTAAGTAATTAATAATAAATAAATAAATAAATAAATAAATAAATAAACAAAACACAAACAGTAATATCACTTGGAAAACTTTTTTTGAAAAACAACTTATTTCAAAACAGATTTAAAGTTGCAACACTTCTTATTTGTTTCTTTTGCTTGGCTTCCTCCTCCTCTTGTTCCTCTTTTTCTTTCTTTCCACTGATGAATCTTAAGAGGGAATCCCATTTGCTATTCTGTATTATAAGAAAATACAGTACACCTGGAAATGTGCTCACCGTTTACTCGTCTTTTACCCTCATGCCATCTGAGATATACGACTTTACTTCTTAAGATGAACACAAAGAGGATTTTAGGACAAAAAATAAATCATCTGGGAATGCTTTATAATGCAAGCTCACATGTTCCTAAAAGTCGAAGCATCAAACAGCACATACAGCAATAACTACAGTAATCCATACGACCCTGGATGAATCGATGTCTTCTGAAGTGAAACGATACGTATTTGTAAAAAAAACACCAAATATTTGAATATTTTTAAAACTTTCGACCAACTGTCTCCTGCGCGTGCATGCGAGGGTTGAGAGTTCATGCTTGACGTAACTTGAAGCGTGACGTAAGCGTGCCGAGAAACTCACGCAGATGTTGGATGCCATCAGGTTTTTTTTTTTTTTTTTTTTTTTTTTTTAAAACAGAATAACAGATAACAGAATAACAGATAATGAGAATGAGAAACAAACAAGACAAAATAACAGAGACGGCAGTTCTCGCGCAAGTTTCACACGAATCTCCCGCGAGAACGTCATGAAAGCTTCACGTTGCTCATTACAATATGCTTCGTCGAACGCAAAGTCGAGTCTCATGCAGGCGCTGGTGACAGTTGGTCAGAAGCGAAAAGATGAATAGCCTAAACCATGAGAAAATTTCGGGGTGTACTGTATTTTCTTATAATACAGAAGAGCAATGAGATTCCTTCTTAAGATTAATCAGCTGAGAAACAAGAGCAGGAGGAAGTCAAACGAGAAACAACAACAACCAAAAATGTAATCGGTTACGTACGTAACCTCGGTTCCCTGAGATACGGGAACAAGTACTGCGTATGGGGAAAAGCTCCTTTTTCCTCCTTGCTGAAGCCTTTTTCAATAGCGCAGTGTAACTGCATGTCTATTGGCTCAAAGGAATGAAATTCTTTAAACCAATGACGGCACGGTGTAGTCACGCAAGTCTATGGCGAAACAACGCGCCAACAAGCCCGCCAAAACGGCCGTGGCTTATGGCTATATAAGCCAGCGTTTCGCCATGGGATTCAGTTAAAACTTGACTGAAGCAACGACACTGAGCCGCAGTGTCGAGGCATGGCATAAAACGCAGTACTCGTTCCCGTATCTCAGGGAACCGAGGTACGTTCCCTTTCGATACTCTCACTCATACTGCATATGGGGAACGAATACAATCACGCCGTGCCACGACAGGGAACGACAGACAAGAGGGCCCAGAGGATACGTGAGGGGCCAAGGCCGTCGAACCCTAGGTATACAGGAGCAGGGAGACTCCTGAGGAGGCATGACGACGGGGCTCAAAGGGGCCGTCGTATCACACCGAGAGGACCCGAGCATGCAAGGTCGGGATGTCCAAGTTGTAAAACCTGACAAAAGTGGACGGTGAGGACCAGCCGGCCGCGTCACAGATGTCTTTGAGAGAAACGCCACTAGACCATGCCCAAGATGAGGCCATGCCTCTAGTGGAATGGGCTCTTACTCTTATGGGAAAGTCCAGGCCCATAGAGGAGTAGCAAAGAGCAATCGCGTCGACTATCCAACGCTAGAGGCGTTGCTTCGAGACTGGAGACCCCTTGGTGCGGCCTACAAAGCAGACGAATAGCTGGTCCGATTGCCTGAACGGTTCGGAACGCTCAACATAGACCCTCAATGCCCTAACGGGGCAGAGCAATTGCACCTCTCGCTCATCCAGAGAAGGAGGTAGCGCTGAGAGGGAAATGATCTGTGCTCTGAACGGGGTCGAGAGCACCTTGGGGACATAGCCATTTCTGGGTTTCAGAACGACTTTAGAGTCGTTGGGCCCGAATTCAAGGCATGCAGGGCTCACAGAGAGGGCCTGCAAGTCGCCAACACGCTTAACCGATGCCAGTGTGAGTAGCAGAGCGGTTTTGAGCGTTAAGGGCCGAAGATCAGCTGACCGCAGCGTTTCAAAGGGCGCACCCTTAAGGGCTGTGAGGACAGTGGAGAGGTCCCAAGAGGGAACGGTAAGTGGTCTAGGGGGGTTTAGACGCCTAGCACCTCTTAGGAAACGGACAATGAGGCCGTTTCTTTCCACCGTCTGGCCAGCGATAGGGGCGTGAAACGCTCCAATGGCTGCAACGTAGACCTTGAGCGTGGAGGGGGTGAGACCTCTGTCCAGCCGCTCTTGGAGGAAAGACAATATCTGGGATATGTCACTCTCCACAGGGTCGACGCTGCGCGTTGAGCACCAGTCAACAAAGACAGACCATTTTTGAGCATAGAGACGTCTGGTAGACGGAGCTCTAGCTTGAGAAATGGTGTGCAGAATGTTCCCAGGGAGGTCTAACGGCTCCCATCGAGGGACCACAGGTGCAGAGCCCATAGCTCGGGCTGGGGTTGCCAGATCGTCCTCTTTGCCTGAGAGAGAAGGTCTCGTCTCAGGGGAATTGGCCATGGGGCTCTCGTGGAGAGCCTGAACAGCTCTGAGGACCAGATTTGGGTCCTCCAGAGAGGAGCCACCAGGAGGACTCTGTGTTTGTCTTCCCTGATCCGTCTGATGACGCAAGGAATCATCGCGATCGGGGGGAAGGCATATAGGAAGAGCCTGGGCCAGTCGTGGGCCAGCGCATCCTTTTCCTTTGAAAAGAAGATTGGGCAGTGAGAAGTGTCTTCTGATGCGAACAGGTCTACCTCTGCCTTCCCGAAGATTTCACATATTTTCTGAACCGTCTGGGGATGGAGCATCCACTTGTCCGAGGGAACATTGCTCCTTGACAGCATGTCTGCCCCCAAGTTCGATTTTCCAGGTATGTGGGTTGCTCTGAGCGACCGTAGCCTGGGCGCTGCCCATTCGAGGAGGCGCTTTGTCAGGGCACAAAGGCGGCTGGACGATAGGCCTCCCTGGTGATTTATATACGACAGACCGTCATGCTGTCCGATTGGACCAGGATGTGGTGTCCTTTCAGGAACTTCTGGAACGCGGTCAGGGCGCATTCTACTGCCAGCATCTCGAGGCAGTTGATGTGCAGATGGCTCTGCTCGTGGGTCCACGAGCCGAAAGCCGGTCTGCCCTCGAAAACGTCTCCCCAACCCGTGTTGGAGGCGTCCGTCGAGAGCACCTTCCTTCTTGACACTGCCTGAAGGGGAACTCCACGCTTGAACCAGCTGGGGTCTGTCCAAGGTCTCAGAGCTGTGACACAGGCCTGATTGACCCTGACTAAGAAGCGGCCAAGCATGCAGTGGAACCCTGAGTTTCAGCCAGTATTGCAGAGGCCGCATTCGGAGGAGGCCGAGCTGCAGTACCGGGGAGGCGGAAGCCATCAGTCCCAGCATCCTCTAGGAAGAACTTCAGAGTGTAACGGACATTGTTCCTGATCGATGCCGAGAGCTTCTGAATCGTCAGAGCGCACTCTGGAGAGACTATAGCCCTCATATGGACCGAGTCTAAGACTCAGGAACGTGATACGTTGGCTGGGGAGCAGTGAGCTCTTGGCAAAATTGACCCTGAGTCCCAGGCATTGAAGGTGGCTGAGGAGCACGGATCTGTGATGCTCTAACTCGCCAGTATGAGCCAGTCGTCGAGGTAATTCAAAACTCGGATCCCCATCTCTCTCAGAGGGAGAAGCGCCGAGTCCATGCACTTGGTAAACGTGCAGGGAGCTAGAGACAGCCCGAAGGGCAGGGCTTGTATTGATAGGCCACACCCTCGAAGGCGAATCTCAAGAATCGCCTGTGGTGGGGGGCTATCTGGATGTGAAAGTATGCGTCTTTCAGGTCCAGTGAGAAGAACCAGTCCTCGGGGTAGATCTGCGCGAGGATCTGTTTCAACGTTAGCATTCTGAACTTCTGTTTCATGAGGGAGAGGTTCAGAAGCCTGAGGTCTAAGATGGGTCTGAGACCGCCATCTTTCTTTGGGACAACAAAGTAGCGGCTGTAGAAGTCCGACTCGCTTTCTGCTGGGGGAACAATTTCTATGGCTCCCTTCTGCAGCAGAGACGCCACTTCTGCGCAGAGGACATGCGCGTCGTCCGCTTTGACTGCAGTGGTGACCACACTGCTGAAGCACGGGGGCCTTCGGACGAACTGTAGGGAGTAACCGCGAGATATGGTCCCTATGACCCACTGTGACACTCCTGGGATGGCTTGCCAGGCCTCGACCAGTGTGACCAGTGGCTGAATAGCGTCCGGTGACAGACCGCTGTGCAGGGGTCTTTTCACCGTAGTTACAATATGAGGAAATTTGCTCTCTTTTTGAGAATTAAAAAATATTAGGTTCGCCATTACAACGGCGGTTTGTGTGGGCACAACATCTTTGGGCCCAGGGCATGTGACCCAATGATTCCCAACACCCGGAACTAAGCGAGGTGGCGGGGAATGCATGCGAGAGAGCTTTTGGGGTGGTCCGGCCATGGCGAGACTTAACCCCATCCTCTTTCTTCCTTGTTGATCAGGAAGACGCCGGAGGCGTCGGGTCCAGCACTATCCTAGGCCGGGGACCCTGGCGTCTCGGGAGCGTGGAGCGCTTCGCAGGGCGGGCTCGCTGGCGCTGCTCCTTAGGTGGCGCTGCTTGGGATGCGGAAGGGGCACGTTTGCTCTGGAGCTGGGTCGGCGCAGGTTTGGACTGACTTGCAGCGGATGAAGAGCTGGAGCGCTTCGGCAAGAAATGTCGCATTGCCTGGGCTGATTTCTGCGCAGCGAAGAAACGCTCTGTGAACCCCTCCACAGCTGGCCCGAAGAGACCTGAGGGTGAGACAGGGGCGTCCAGGAAGGCCATCTTGTCTGCATCCTTAATCTCTGTGAGGTTGAGCCAGAGATGGCACTCCAACACAACCAAATTGGCCATGGACCTCCCTATGGCCTGGGCCGTGGTCTTCGTGGTGCGCAGGGCCAGGTCGGTGGCGCTGCGTAGGTCACGGAAGGCCGGCGCGTCGATTCCAGACTCGTCCAGGGTACGGAGGAGTTTGGCCTTGAATACCTGAAGGATGGCCATCGTGTGTAGTGCAGATGCAGCTTGCCCTGCTGAGGAGTACGCTCGGCCGGCAATGGCGGAGGTCGTACGGCAGGGCTTGGAGGGAAGGGCCCTCTTGCTTTTCCAGCCCACGGCCACGGGCGGGCAGAGGTGAGCGGCCACGGCCTCGTCCAGTGGCGGCATCTGCTCGTAGTCCTTCTGACGTGATCCGTCAACCGAGATGATGGTAACTACATGCAACAATACAAGAATAATAAAACATTGCCTTGATATAAAAAGGAAACTTACTTTCGATACTTAAAGTACTTCTGTACTTTTACTTAAAGGTACAATTTGTGATATTTTTTTTCCGCTAGAGGTCGCTAGAAGCCTATTCAAAACAAAGGCGTAGTTTGATGACGCCAAGTTTTAGAGCGGAAATTTGGGACATGTGGTCTCCATCTCAACGGACGGTGCAAAAGAATAGGGATTGGAGTCTGGAAGAACTCATGTTTGTGGATGCGATTATTAACATTACTGTAGTATGAAGCAGAGCAGGACCGAGTGTTGCGGGAGCTGAACGAGGAGCTGGAGCGATTGATCAACACACGCCTCACGAGCAGCGGGACTTTTATTATGACACAGTCGCCGGCGCCGCTTCCGCTTTTCCGGTCATGAGTTTACGGGAGCTGTCCTTGTCGACAGAACCAGCGGCAGATGGTAAACAGTAATTATGTTCCATAAATAAGTAACACAATCCACCATAAAACGTGCAAGAAGTAAATAAGGAACTGCTTGAAGCAAGCTGGTTTGCTGGACGCTAGACACTACTTCCGCATTTGTCCACGGCACTGTTGTCATGTGGTTTCTACGTCAGTAAAGGCGGTAACAAAGGTAACTGACGTCATTGACAGGCGACTGCACTGCCCCGTGTCACTGTTTAGAATGGGAATTTTCTCATGATTTACAAGTAGTTGAAAACATTAGAGATATTGTTTGTAATCAGCTGGACAAAATATATAACACTAGCCTAGTGTTTTTTTTATATTTACTGCAAAGATTTTACATATTGTACCTTTAAGTAAAAAATGTGTCTTTACAACTTTCACTTCTAACGGAATAATATTTGACCAGTAGTATCTGTACTTTCACTCAAGTAATAAAATTGTGTACTTTGTCCACCTCTGCAAATTGGTAACACTTTACAATAAGGTCCCATTAGGTAATGTTTGTTAATGATATTGTAAAAATACTGTTCATTGTTATTTCATGTCAGCTCAGGTCCATTAAATAATATTAACAGATACAACTTTTAACTTTTAATGACATTAGTAAACAGCAACTATGATTAACAAATGCTGCTGCCCCTGCACTGGCCCCTGCTGAAAAATAGTGTAAACAAATGTTTAAAAATAAATCGGCTATTAAGTCTTTAAGTAGCCTGTTAAGTATTTTGTGCTGTGATGAACAACATAAGCTAATACAAAAATCTGAATGGCTGTTTGAAAGATTTAAATGCTGTTAACAGAAAGTACAGCAGCTGCTTTGTATATGGGGTTACCAGGGTAACGGCTGCCCCAAAGTCTATAGGTTTTTTGAATGAGTTTTTGCTAAATTGCCTGAAATAAGGGTCTGTGGTTAACAAAGCCTCTAAATATTTTCACGTTTTGATCTATGACATAAAACACACCAGATATAACCCTCTTGTGATTTTTCAAACCATTATTGTGTCTTAAAAACAGCAGTTGCTAACAAATTGCTAAAAGGGACTACTTCCTTTGGCAGGAACTTTAGATGTCATCATGACAAACAGGACATTTGGACAGCATTTCTGACAGTATTTGTACACAGCACAGATCATAATCAGTGAGCATGTTTTTAAATGAAGTTGTTTTTTACATAAAGTTTGAGGAAGCTTGGTGGTGGTGACATTGATCCGCAACCATGGTGTGTTGTAGTCCGTTTATAGTCTACTGTTAGCTTTTTATATCTGATGACTTTATTTAGGCTTCAAAATGTATAAATGTTGTGTTAACTTGTAAAGATTATCTTGATAGACAAAATGTGTAAGTGTCATAACCCTTTGTTAAACACAGAGCTTATTTTTTGTGATTTTCAAAAGTCTATGGGAAAAATGCATAGATTTTCGATCGAGGGAACCCGTGCGCCGCTAACTTCCGGGTTGGCCTACAAAAACACGTCATCTCTGAGGTACTCTATAGAGACAGAGCAACACGTGTCATAATCTGAAAACCACGCCCACCGGGGGTTGGAGACAATCCAACAGTCTCCATTGACTTTACATAGCGTGAGGCTGCCTCTTTGTCATTTCTGGCTTATAACAAAAAATAGAACAATGTCTAAAAGCTGCTATGTGACATGGTGTACAGCAAACAAGCTAAAAAACCCTGTCGACCCCAAAAAAACAATGTAAGGCGAGACACCCCAGGTTAATAGGGTAAAAAAAATAACTAATAGATATCACCATACTACCCCAGGTGATTGATTACATTAAAAATTGCAAACATTTTTTGTATTACAAGTTTTCTAAAATGTAATGTTTAAATATGCAAATGAGTCGTTATCTAATTAAATATGCGCTAATTTGCATACATTTCTAGAACAAAAATCTGAATATTGGATGACGTTATGTTCACAGTTCTTGTTTAATTTTTTGGACATATTAAATTCAAAGGTTTTTACAGAGGGAATTTTGGATATCTCTTTTTATCACTCCATAAATCAGAAAATACTAAGAACAGCCAGAAAAAAAATATATATATATTTTCACCATTGTTTTAGGAATAAAATGTTGTATAAAATCAGACAAATTATATATCAACAAATCCCTATGTAAAAACCTTCAGAGTATAGATAGGAATAAAACTGTAAAGTTTGCTGTATATAAGTTCTGCTGAAGTGGAGATTTCTGACATTTTGAGAAAACGGCCTTTAAAGATTTTTACTGTAATTGAAATCTATAGATGCAAATAAATAAAGTGCTATAAAATATACACTTAAAAGTGTATTTTGGATGTTTTCTTTCCACCAGTCTGAAAAAACACTTTATGAAAAGCCAAAAAGTGCAAAATCTCAAAATTGACAGATGCCTGAAAAAACAGTGTTTTTGCCTGTAGTGTCTCTCCTTAAGGACACAAAAGTGGATACAGGCAGTGAGACAGAGCGCAACAGGTCATATTACTATAAGAACTACATTGAAGGGGAACATATTCCGATAATTCTTTGACATGGTTAAAAATAATGAATGTTTTTTTTTTTTCTTTGTTTTTTTTAGCATAATCTGTCGCCATTCACATTCCCTTCCAATGCCTGTCTCACTGCCTGTATCCACTTTTGTGTCCTTAAACATTCATTTTTTGGTGTTGACAGCTTATAAAGACTTGGTTCTGGGTTTTTCTTGTTTGCTGCACACCATGACGCATAACAGCTTTGACATTGCTTTGACTTTGAGACATTGTTCTGCCAGAAATGACGAGGAGGCAGCCTCACACTATACAAAGTCAATGGAGATGGCTGGATTGTTTTCCCCTACTGTATGGGCGTGGCCTAAATGCACTCTGTCTCTATTCTGATTGGTTTAATCGTCTTTCATAGGCATACATGATAGAAAATTTGCTTGTAGTTGGTATAGGAAGTAGTATGCCGTTTTAAAAAAAAAACTGCTGTGCAGTTTCACAAAGCCTGCATTATAATGCACAGTAGGGAAAAAACATTAGCCTGTAACTCGCATGTCCCTAAATTGACTGTTTTGCTGAATTAAGCTGGTCTTTAGGCTAACGCACGAATGACCCCACAACATTTAAAAAAATGAATTGGTTGATTATCCACAGCAGGAGGGTAAGGTCTTCAGTTAGATGAATGGATTATGAATTTAATGTTTTATGATTATTTCATATCACCATAGTATGAGGAAGGAAATGAAAAGGATGTTTCAGTATTGTTATCAGTAGAGACACACTTATAATAGTTACAGAAGGTGTTGTTGGTCATGCAGTTGTATGATAAATGACACTGCAATAGGTTGTTTGCACATGACGTCACTGGGTGGCGTGAAATTCAGGCTGCATCCGAAAACCTAGATAGCTGACATGTTGCCTCACTGCCTTATCAGGCAAGGACTTGTAAGCAAGCTTTTGAGCATGAAGGCACCTGACGAAATAAACAAATATTGAATTACTACAGTAGTAATTTCTTGCTAGAAAAGACATCAAAAGTGGAAAATGATGGTCAAAAACATACATTTACACAAACCGACCAGCAAACGCAACTTTTGGATGCCATCTTTATTTTTCTATTTTTCTGTCACAGAATGGAATGCACAGGATTGGACGTGCTTTGAAGCCTTCCTATCTTGAAATGTGTCCTCCGAAGGCAGCACTTTCCGGACGCAGCCTCAGATGGAGGCAGGAAGTGATTTTCTACATAGGGAAGCATTATGAAATGCCCATGTTTTGCATCGTTTATGGTTGCTCTAATCGATCAAACCGAGAAACCACAAGGAGCTTTTATCGTGTACCAAAAGTTGTTGTTCATCAGGGTGGAAAATGAAAGAAAATGACTGAAAAACACTGAAAAAGTGGCTTGTAATCCTGCGTCTGCGGTCGGGAGGAGTCGGATAATCCTCGTGTGCAGTGACCACGTTGTGTAATACAACTAAGTTAATTAAGTTAATACAACTTGCATATGCCACCACTAACAAAAAAGTAGTAGTAGTAGTAGTAGTAGATTCTCCTACACTTTTTACATCAAAGACTGTAGAATAACACAACACGCGTCACTCGTATTATTATGAATGGGAGAAAGTGCAACACGCAATATGGCGGAATAAGAGCCAGTCGCCGACTAAAGTCATTGCGTCACTGCACTGGAAGCGCTGAAATTAAACAGCGTATGAGAATGACACAGAAGAGAAGATCTTGTTAAATAAAGTTATTTCTGTTTTGTTTTTGCGCACAAAAAGTATACTCGTCACTTCATAAAATGAAGGTTGAACGACTACATCTTTAGTACCTTTCTGGAACTTAAAAGTGGTGGTTGTCTTGCTGTCTATTGAGCTCTCGGATTTCGTCATAAATATCTTAATTTGTGTTCTGAAGATGAATGAAGGTCTTACGGGTTTGGAACGACATGAGGGTGAGTAATAAATGACAGAATTTTCATTTTTTAGTGAACTAACCCTTTATCTGTCCCGGCTGGATCAGCCATCAAATTCACCCAAAAAGCAGAGCACAAGATCCTTCTGGATCAACAGGAAGCTGTGGCAACAAGTAAAGTGTGTTTGCTATCTGCTTGTTAAGTCGTGACATAAGGAACGCCGTTTCTGGGTCCAGGCCTTAACTCCTTTCACTTGAGAATGCCATCGCGATGGCCGTTTATGAGCGCTATTTATTCATATTAAACGTTTAACATTTTAAAAAGTTAAACATTTAAAATACTTAGTCTACACAACAGTCTCCGTGCTGACAGCGTCACAGACATTAATATTTTAAAAGATGAATCACTGTTTGGCCATCTGGGATTTTGGTATGGAGACAAAGGTTATGATTATTATTTTTTGTTAGTATTACACCACATCATGTGTGTATATTATTAGCACAGTTTCTTGTTTTCTTGTGGAGCGTTTGGACCCGGAAGTGCTGCCGCGTGACGTCAGACTTAAAGGATTAGTCCACTTCCAAATTAAAATTTCCTGATAGTTTACTCACCCCCATTCAAGATATCCATGTCTTACTTTCTTCAGTCGAAAACAAAATTAAGGTATTGATGAAAACATTCCAGGATTTTTTTCCATATAGTGGACTTCAATGGAGCCCAAACCAGTTGAAGGTCAAAATTACAGTTTACAGCAATCTCAGATGAGAAATAAGGGTCTTATCTAGAGAAACCATTTCATTTTCTAAAAAAAGTTTTAAAATTTTATACATTTTATCCATAAATGCTCATCTTGAACTAGCTCTCCTCTTCTTCTCGATTTGAATTCCGGCAGTGTAGACACTGCTAAGTGTATTAAGGTCAAAGTTAGATCTAAATTGTCATATACAATATGCTAGTGCAAGTATATAACAATTAGTTCAAACTTTAACCTGTGGAGGGCAGTAATACACTTAGCAGTGTCTAAACTGCTGGAATATAATATAATTACCTTTTGTAATTCACATTGTGTTCTTGGAATGGTTGTACCTTGTGAAAAAATAATAATAATAATAATAATAACGTTGAAAGTGTACATTTTAACGTTTTTGGAATGTTACAAATCATCGTTCTTTGATCGTTGTATTGATAAAATTTAGGTGGTAAGAACGTTGCTGGAATGTTTTGCTAACCTTAAAATAACGTTTTGCTAACGGTAAAAAAACTGGACATTTTAAGGTTCTTGGAACGTTACAAATCAACGTTCTTTGAACGTTGTATTGATGGTAAAATTTGGGTGGAAAGAACGTTGCAGGAATGTTATGCTAACCTTAAGATAACATTCCAGCAACGTTGAGCAAACTGGACATTTCCACTTTTTTAGAACATTTCAAATAATGTTCCCACAACCAAAAGAGAACGTTTGGAAAATGTTCTCAGAACATAATTTTGTTTGCTGAGAATACACTTAGCAGTGTCTACACTGCCGGAATTCAAATAGAGAAGAAGAGATCTAGTTCAAGATGAGCATTTATTGTTAAAACTGGGATCGTGTAGAACGTTTTGAAGCTGCACTGAAACTGTAATTTTGACCTCCAACCGTTTGGGCTCCATTGAAGTCCACTATATGGAGAAAAATCCTGGAATGTTTTCATCAAAAACCTTAATTTCTTTTCGACTGAAGAAAGAAAGACATGAACATCTTGGATGGCATGGGGCTGAGTAAATCATCAGGACATTTTAATTTTAAAGTGAACTAATCCTTTAACAATATCCGCCCCCTAGAGGAAGCATAGTTTTGTCTCAGTTAGGAAACAGTATTTTATTACTAATTATTATTTACTCACTTTACATCTATTGGTTCTGTACCAATAAAGTTATTGTATATATAAACACATTAAATGAACAGTACTCCTTTTTAAAGTCATGTCACTAACGCACAGATTTTACGCCGATCCATGCTGACTAGATGCGTTTAACTCCTCAACTGCAGATGTCGCTGTAGAAAAGCGATAGGGAGACGCACATGCCGAGGAACATAACAACACGGGGATATAAACAAGATTATTATTCAATCCATTAAAGTATTTAATCTGTTTCCAGCAGTAATCTGACGCGTATCGTTGCTGAACAGGTGAGCTGATGATATATAATCCTGGTAAAAAAGAATCCGTTAACATGTATGCAGAAAGGCGTTAAAACAGTCTCTTTCATCTGCCTGTCTTTGTTTATCCATTGCGTTTGGTAAAATTGTAGGCATTAATTATTAGACGAGTTTCATTTGTGATACAGTGGTTGTCTTTGGCATCAGTATCTAGAGGAATGGAATCGAGGAAATCAATGCAAACATATACTTGCAGCGCAAATAGTTTGTGTAGGTCCTCCGTGTATTTGTTCTCATTTGTTCTCGTTTGTTGAAGGTCTCGTGTAATCCTCTAGGGTTCTTTTAAACTTCTTGATATCTTGAAATAATTACATATATCTGTATACTTTTTTACCAACCAGTATCTTTTTTATACTCACCATTACTGTACTGAAAACCTGAAGAGAAACATAAAATATAACAAAGTAACTGTCATTAATCTCATGGTTTCAGTACAGACCGTTCTTAAGAAAACAGAATAAAATGCAATGTCAAATTCTATCAATTTAATTTTATATTATATTGGTTTTTTTTTTTTTTATAAATAAATATTACAATAATTTGGTTTTATTAATTTATTTGTATATTTGTTCAAAGATTTACACAGACTGCGTTAGTGCAATAAGAAGGAAGGTTTCATGCTTTTATTTAATTTACAACAAATAGGTAAAGATAACTCTAGTTCAAAAATCTAATTAAATTAGGAATGTTTTAATGAAATTAATAATAATGGTGCTTTAAATTAGCAGTGCCAAAATACAGCAGTTTTATAAACTTTATGAATAGTAAGGCAAGAGAATTTGCTTAAAGGGTTAGTTCACTCAAAAATGAAA
Source organism: Chanodichthys erythropterus (assembly GCF_024489055.1). Taxonomy (NCBI): domain Eukaryota; kingdom Metazoa; phylum Chordata; class Actinopteri; order Cypriniformes; family Xenocyprididae; genus Chanodichthys; species Chanodichthys erythropterus. Next base: position 31,178,133 of record NC_090243.1, on the reverse strand, counting down.
ATAATGTAATTTATTACTCACCCTCATGCCGTTCCACACGTGTAAGACTCGTTAATGTTTGGAACACAAATTAAGATATTTTTGTTGAAATCTGATGGCTCAGTGAGGCCTGCATAGCCAGAAATGACATTTCCTCTCTCAAGATCCATTAATGTAGTAAAAACATATTTAAATCAGTTCATGTGAGTACAGTGGTTCAATATTAATATTATGAAGCGACGATAATATTTTTGGTGCGGCAAAAAAAAAAAAAAAAATGACTTGTATAGTGATGGCCGATTTCAAAACACTTTCATGAAGCGTGTCGATTCGGAGCGCCAAAGTCACATGATTTCAGCAGTTTGGCCAATTGACACGCGACCCGAATTATGATTCAACACAAGATTCATAACGCTCCAAAGCTTCATGAAGTAGTGTTTTGGAAATGTCATTGCTGGCTATGGAGGTCTCACTAAGCCATCGGATTTTTCGATGTTCTGAAGATTAATGAAGGTCTTACAGGTGTGAAATGGCATGAGGGTGAGTAATAAATGACAGAATATTCATTTTTGGTTGAACTAACCCTTTAATGTAATACAACATGTGCATGCCATTAAAGGCTAAGTTCAGTTTACAGCAACATATCTATAGACACACATACATAAAGTTACAGGGTTTATATAAACACACACACACAATCTTTTTCTTGGCATGATTTTTGAGATGGGATATCCCTGTTTTGAAGCAAGAGACCCATTTTGAGTGTCATGTCGTTAGCACTTCCCCCAGTCTTACGTCACAGCTGGCCAATCTTTAAAACCAGTCAAACAGAATTCAGTTTAGTACATACTCGCTTATTATCAGCACTGAACGGTGAACACAAACTTTACAAGGTAAGAGACAGATAGTTGTGCAATATGCATACATTGTATGTTTTCTTTGCATTTTGTTAGAACATGTAAGGTTTTGTCTTGAATCCACCTCTGCTTCAGTTTGTCAAGCAGTTTTACTATCCTCTTTTATTTTTTTATTGAATTGTGTAATATAGTTAAACATATATATATATATTATAGTTATAGTTATAGTTATAAATTTTGTGTGTGTTTTTCTTTTCAGAAATGTCTCTTGTCAAGCAGAATCTTCACCCAAATAATGAGGCAAACATCAACAAACTGATCAACCTCAAACTGACGGCCTCATATGTGTATCTTTCCCTGGTATGTGTATCATATGTGTATCTTTCACTTTTATAAACTGTATTATTACATTTTTTACAGTCCAAAAGTATGGAACCACTAAGATTTTTAATGTTTTTAAAAGAAGTTTCGTCTGCTCACTAAGGCTACATTTATTTAATTAAAAAATACAGTAAAAACAGTAATATTGTGAAATATTATTACAATTTAAAATAACTGTTTTCTATTTGAATATATTTGACAAAGTAATTTATTCCTGTGATGCAAAGCTGAATTTTCAGCATCATTACTCCAGTCTTCAGTGTCACATGATCCTTCAGAAATCATTCTAATATGCTGATCTGCTGCTCAAGAAACATTTAATGTGTACAATTGTACAAAATATTTGTGTACAATATTTTTTTTCAGGATTATTTGATGAATAGAAAGTTCAAAAGAACAGTGTTTATCTGAAATCTAATCTTTTGTAACATTATAAATGTCTTTACTGCCACTTTTGATTGATTTAATGCATCCTTGCTGAATAAAAGTATTCATTTCTTTAATTTCTTTTCAGAAAAATAAAAATAAAAATTCTTACTAACCCCAAACTTTTGAACGGTAGTGTAAAATGCTACAGAAGCTTTGTATTACAGATAAATTCTGTTCTTTTGAACTTTCTATTCATCAAGGAATCCTGGAAAAAAAAAAGTACGCAACTGTTTTCAACATTGAAAATAGCAGCAAATCAGTATATTAGAATGATTTCTGAAGGATTATGTGACACTGAAGACTGAAGTAATGATGCTGAAAATTCAGCTTTGCATCACAGGAATAAATTACTTTGTCAAATATATTTAAATAGTACACAGTTATTTTAAATTGTAATAATATTTCACAATATTACTGTTTTTTTAACTGTAACAGATGAAACTTCTTTTAAAAACATAAAAAATCTTAGTGGTTCCAAACTTTTGGACTGTACATTTACATAATTTTCACATTGTAACTTCCCTGTTCCTTTTTAACTTTTAACTTGGTCTATTTTATATTTTATTAATCTTCTATATTTAACAATGTATTTTACTTTTTTTTTCGAAGCTCGCAAAAATAGACTAACATAAAATATTTCATTTTCAGCAATTACTTTATGCCAAATGTTCATTTTGCACTTGACAGGCTCTAGAATCATTTTTAGAATATGGGATGAATCTAAATATCAGAGTGTTTAGAATTAAATATACTGTTGTTTTTTTTTTGTTGTTTTTTTGTTGTAGCACTGATGTTTTCATATTATATTAATGACTGACCTCTGCATGTCTGTTTAGTATCACTAATAGTGTTTTTCTCTTTCTCATAGGGAATGTATTTTGACAGGGATGATGTGGCTCTGCCCAACTTCTCAAAGTTTTTTCTGGAGCGTTCACTGAAGGAGAGGGATCAGGCGGAGAACCTGCTGGAGTATCAGAACACAAGAGGAGGACGAATCCTTCTCCAGACCATCTCGGTCAGTGAGTTTTAGGCCGTGTGTCCACCAAAGCATTTTTAGCCAGCTGACACTACAGTTAAAATTATAATCAAGTATTTTACATGTGCTTTAGTATGTTAGTATATTCAAAAATTTGTGTATAATCTGATTGTGTGTTATATGTATCTGGAATAATCTATCATGTTATATCTATGTGAGCATAAGCAATATATATGCGTGTTTATAATACTAATGTCCATTTTTCTCTTTCTCCCTGTCACTTATCAGAAGCCCAGTCGTGATGATTGGAGAGGAGGTCTGGATGCTATTACTTTTTCTTTGGATCATCAGAAATCTCTCAATCAATCCCTGGTGGAGATCCATCAAGCAGCTGGAGAAAACTCTGACCCTCATGTGAGTAGCCAAAGGTTTTTTTTAGTATTAAAATAAGAATTGATAATCCCTTTATTAGGGCTGCACGATATATCAAAATGATTTAAATATCGCAAATGTATTTATCGCAATAGCATGACTACGTGGTGATATATACATGTTTTTAATTACTCCAAAAGATTATAAAAAGTCCAAGATTTAGGTCAACACAGAGAGTAGACTTGGACACATGACTGTTACAAATGTGTGACATGCTTAATGTTATTAAATGCAATAAGCAAAGTACTGACACGCACAGAAAGCCCCCTCTAGGACAGCACGTGACCCTGAATTCAGTTCTCTTCCGCAGCTTATATTGTCAAATACAAACAAAAGTCACGTAAACACAATCAGTTATGTCTTAAGTAGACTTAACGGTTGATAAAGAAAGTGCACGTGTAAAAATATTTTGGATCTGTGCAGCTCTTAAAGTGACAGCAGCCTAATAAACCTGCTTCCATCTGTGTGCTTAAAGGATTAGTTCACTTCTGAATGAAAATTTCCTGATAATTTACTCACCCCCATGTCATCCAAGATGTTTATGTATTTCTTTCTTCAATCGAAAAGAAATTAAGGTTTTTGATGAAAACATTCCAGGATTATTCTCCTTATAGTGGACTTCAATGACCTCCAAACGGTTGAAGGTCAAAATTACAATTTTAGTGCAGCTTCAAAGGGCTTTAAACGATACCAGATGAGAAATATGGGTCTTATCTAGCGATGTCCAAGGACATGGACATCTTGGATGACATGAGGGTAAGTAAATTATCAGGAAAATTGTTTTTGAAAACAGTTTGAAAGTGGACTAATCCTTTAATATTAATCCAACAACAATAGACAAAGAGAAAATCACTCACTGCTCTTGACTGAATAATCTTTTATAACTTTAATAAGAATCAGTATAGGCCTATATTTAATTCATACAGTGAAGACTAAGCAGTGTTTTATTTTTACATTTGATTATTTAATTTCTGTGTAATGTAGGCCTACCTGAAACCCTAAAACCCATGGTTTACATAAAAAATGTGTAACCAATTGCAAAAAAACTGTATGATCATTAACTTACCACTTTACACAAAATATAGTATTACAGTAATATAGTATAGAATTCCCAACAAGATGAACCTGCTCTTGAGTGTGATGTCTGTGATAATGAAAGTGCTGATGTTTGTCATGACTGCAAATAAAATGCTCTTCTTGATTATTTGACACTGCACACATCCTCCATACACACAGATGACAACTGAACACATCAGCTGTTTAAACAGACACTAAAAGCAGTTATGAATTAGGCAGCTATAATGTGTCAGCCACAAAGATAAGGACTTTGAAACTGCTGACTCATTGTGTTGTTTGGATATGAAAGGCATTCATTGGTGTTCTTGTGCTTGCATGGTTTTGAGAACTTCTCTTTAAGGTCTCAACCATTGAACCCTAAAACCCATGGTTTACATAGGCGTTAAAATTACACTTACTTTTTATTAATGCTACAATAAAATACTGCTGTTAATTTTCAGCAGTTGTTGGGGTGCTTTCTTCTCACAAAAAGAACATGAAGCATGTATGTTCATTATATCATTTTTAGCTTTTAAATATAATATAAATGTATTTTACACACTTAAAGCATTATCAACCCTTTATCTTTCTCACTTTCTCACTGTATCCAGTTATAACTGCATATTATTTTTGAGTAAATAATGTCCTTTTCCCCATCATTCTAGCTGTGTGATTTCCTAGAGAGCAACTTCTTTACTGACAGTCATGACACTATTAAGACCCTGGGTGACTATGTTGGCAGTCTGAGTCGCCTCATCTCTTCTGACCCACACGGCAAAATGGGAGAGTACCTGTTTGACAAGCACACTCTCTGATCCACTCAGATCTGATGAGTTTGCCTGCCACCAAACGGTACATGTACAAGTGAATTAGTTTAAGGATTTCTGCATACATTTTTTATTTCAGTATTTTTGCCTTTTCAAGAGACAATTCTGTAAGAATCACACAGTGTTCAAAGATGGTACTTTGGTGTTCAAGCCTTAACTATCTCATGTCTGTTTACAAAATTTATAGGTGCTAGTGTAAAACTATATCTTATCAAAAACCAGCTTATAGTGCCCTGTATGTCCTTCAGGAGAGGTTTAGCACAGCGCACCAATGATAAGGAGTGATCATGTGTACATGTTTTGGACCTCAAAAACTTTGTCACTGTGAATCAGAATACCTCAAACATGATGCTGAATGTCAATATAGCAATGATAATAAATCAAGCATTCCAAAAAAGATTGTTTTTCAGCATTTTTTTTTCCCCCTGTACATTTAATGTACCCTCTTTTAAAATAGTATAACTGTTAGAAAACTAATGGCATCAAATCAAACTTGTACAATAGTTTTTTAGCATGTAGTTCAGTTGTCAGTGTGACAATCAGAATTGAGCAAATCATTAACAGATCCCAGAGTAACTTGACACATTGGAACTTGCTGTTCTTCTCATAAACTCATTGTAAAATGCTGATCTTGCCAAAACTGGGGGGGGGGTTGTAAGGGGATTAATGGATCATTTATTTGTAAATCAAATCCAGGGACAAAATAAGCATTTGAGAAAATGAAAAAAACATGTTTATTTCAGGATGGCCATAAAAAAAATTAACAACTGGATCAGTAAAACCAATAAACGGCTGGGTTGAGACAGTGCAGGAACTGAAATGTTCTCTAAAGTGTGGTTCCAGTTAGGCTGGCATTGATTTAACAATTTTTCCAATTGTTTACACTCTAATGTTGGAACTTGAAATACAATCGCCAGAACCTGAAACTCAAAACTAAAACCAAAATTGTAGGCATAGTAGTGTTTTGTGTTGATCACATCAGTGTGTTGGTTTGTAGACCGATATATCTTCATTATGAAGAGTGTGTCATTTTGGTGCAAAAAACATTTTGGAAAGGAATAAAACAAAAGCAGTTTTTGCTTTTGCTAGAGAGTTTTGTGTTTAGAGCTTTGGAAAACTGGGACACAAATTCAGCAAAAAAAATGTGTAACCAATTGCAAAAAAACTGTATGATCATTAACTTACCACTTTACACAAAATATAGTATTACAGTAATATAGTATAGAATTCCCAACAAGATGAACCTGCTCTTGAGTGTGATGTCTGTGATAATGAAAGTGCTGATGTTTGTCATGACTGCAAATAAAATGCTCTTCTTGATTATTTGACACTGCACACATCCTCCATACACACAGATGACAACTGAACACATCAGCTGTTTAAACAGACACTAAAAGCAGTTATGAATTAGGCAGCTATAATGTGTCAGCCACAAAGATAAGGACTTTGAAACTGCTGACTCATTGTGTTGTTTGGATATGAAAGGCATTCATTGGTGTTCTTGTGCTTGCATGGTTTTGAGAACTTCTCTTTAAGGTCTCAACCATTGAACTGCCCTTGATGCCTTACAAACAACTTATTGTATGACTATTAAATATGTAGGTCTAACTGAAAGAGTGAAATTATATAAAAAATCTATATAAATATATATAATATATAAATCTATATAAAATTCAGTTACATCAAACTGTTAAATAACCAGTTAAATAAAGCAAGAAGGGTTTGTAATAGAATTGCTTTGTCAAAGTATATAGAATGAGACCCAAAACAAAGTGGAAAATACAACTTATTTACTCTTGAAGATTAAAACCTGATAAGGCTGATATATGAAAGAATCGTCCAAAAATCTAGGTACATTATGTAACTTTTTTTTATTATTATGGAGTCAATTCATCATCAATAATTCTCCAAAATGTGTTTTTCTTACACTGATTCACTGTGGTAAGCCAATTTTAAGTGTGTATATTTTAGACCTATCGGGATGGTTTTCGCGGGAAATTGTGTTCATACATCACTTGCCCGTGTCTCGTCATATCCGTAAATAGAGAAAAGTTGCTCCAGGTTAGTTGTCACCAGGGCCATAGCTAGGACGTTGCTAAGCAAGATATTGCTATAGGTCCCTCAAGCGAGAGCACTGGTTGTCACAACGAGTGAGAAACTTTGAGCACACGGAGCATGCTAAATCTTATGGAAGAGGATTAGGGCCAAGCAATAATAAAAAAATAAAACCATCTCGAGATTAAAGTTGTTAAATTTTGAGAAAAAAGTCAAAATGTTGAGAATAAACTCATTAAATTATGAGAATAAAGTCATTAAATTATGAGAAAAAAAACGTTAAATTATGAGAACAAATTCGTAATTTAACGAATTTGTTCTCGTAATTTAACAACTTTTTTTCTCATAATTTAATGACTTTATTCTCAACATTTTATCTCGACTTTTTTCTCGAAATTTAACATTTTTCTCATAATTTAACGAATTTGTTCTCGTAATTTAACAACTTTTTTCTCGTAATTTAATGACTTTAGTCTCAACATTTTATCTCGACTTTTTTCTCGAAATTTAACAAGTTTTTTTATCGTAATTTAACGAGTTTATTCTCAACATTTTATCTTGACTTTTTTCTCAAAATTGAACGAGTTTTTTCTCGTAATTTAACAACTTTAATCTCGAGATGGTTTTATTTTTTTATTATTGCTTGGCCCTAATCCTCTTCCGTAATATATATATATATATATATATATATATATATATATATATATATATATATATATATATATATATATATATATATATATATATATATATATATATAGAGAGAGAGAGAGAGAGAGAAAGAGAGAGAGTTTTTTTTTTTTTTTTAGATTTTGTCTAAAGGTTTAATAAACTGTTCCATTTTAAAGGCGCAATATGTAACTTTTCTCGAAATTTAACATTTTTCTCATAATTTAAAGAATTTGTTCTCGCAATTTAACAACATTTTTTCTTGTAATTTAACAAGTTTATTCTCAACATTTTATCTTGACTTTTTTCTCGAAATTTAACTAGTTTTTTCTTGTAATTCAACAAATTTATTCTCAACATTTTATCTTGACTTTTTTCTCGAAATTTAACTAGTTTTTTCTTGTAATTTAACAAGTTTATTCTCAACATTTTATCTGGACTTTTTTCTCGTAATTTAACAAATTTATTCTCAACATTTTATCTTGACTTTTTTCTCGAAATTTAACGAGTTTTTTCTCGAAATTTAACAATTTTAATCTCGAGATGGTTTTATTATTTTTATTATTGCTTGGCCCTAATCCTCTTCCATAATATATATATATAGAGAAAGTGAGTTTTTTTTTTTTTTTTTTATTTTTTTTTTTTTTTTTTTTTTTTTTTTTTTTTAGATTTTTTTCATTATCTCATGTTCTCTCTGTTTACCTGCCCTGGGAGGTAATGTCTTAGAGGAGCTGCTTCCAGTGAATTCACATGAATAACTATAACAAATAAATACATTGTATGTGTGTTTTTATTTTTTTTATTTTATTTTTTTTTATTATGCCTTAGATGACCAAGATAGATTTGTGGATTTAATACTGAACACAAGGACTGGTACCTCGAATCTGCTACAGCTCTTGCCATATTTCAGGCTATTGTAGAGCTTGCAGCTAAATATTTTCATTCTTCTTAGAAAAGCAACACTAGGAGCTGCTGACTGATGTCGTGTAAATCAGGCAAACACAAGCCTGCTCACCTGAGTTGTTTATCATTCAAGATGATTCATGAGTGAAACAGTTGTAACCCAGTTTACCCAACCATTCTTCTGCTTAAAGTACAGTAGAATGGAAAACAAAACATCAGCTAATGAGTTGAAAGGAAATATTTCACTTCCTTATTTGTCCCAGCCACATGTTCATCTCTAGAGATTTTTATCTTGCACAACTGCACCATAATATAATATAAAATCATTTTGTGGCTAAAACCACTTCCACATTTAGAATCATTGAAACATGACAATATCAAAGGATTTGATAAGTTGAAACTGAGGTCAGAATGTCACAAGAGCAACATTTTTGCTGTAGGGTAAAAAAAAACAAACAAAAAAAACAAATCCAGTGATGTTCTTTATAAGACCACGGCTTGGTTTGAGCATATCTTCAGACTGTAGAGTTTCAGTAAAAATCACTGTCTTCATCAACTTCAAAATCAAGCACATGCAACTCATTGTTTTTCTGTATCACTCTTGCCGCCTCCTCCTCCTCCTCCTCTGTGCTGTTTTTGGTTTCTCTTCTATCCCTCTTCACAATCTGATGATATTCCTGATAGATTCCAGTCAGAGCCTGTGCGGCCTCTACAGATACTTTCAGCTTTCCAACCACATCCTGCTCTTCATCTGCACTGACAACTGAGAAGTGAAAACAGACACTTAATACATATATTTCTTATGCATGTATTTCAAGTATATTTGTGTCTCCTTTAAAATGACTGAATATTACCATCAATCTGTTCTTCAATAACATCATTTCCAGTCAGAAGAAGTTCTCGTAAATCCAAGAAGGCATAGCCGACATCTTCACATTCTTCTTGCTCATTCATGGGCTCACTGACTACTGTGAACTTTAACCTAGATGAATGGAAAAAAAACCTAGAGATTAAAGATCTTCTTTACAAATCTTATATTTTATTTCCATGGGAAATTAATATTAGTGTTACATCTATCATTATTTCATGTTCTCTCTGTTTACCTGCCCTGGTTGGGGTCAGTGCCTTCCAGCATGGTGTAGAGGTAATGTCTCAGAGGAGCTGCTTCCAATGAATTCACATGAATAACTATAACAAATAAATACATTTTACATTGACAGCCCTACAAAAATATACATATTGTAAAATGTATTTACAGATAATATAAATGATATAAAGGGCCACTTAAGTGTTCTTAAAGAGAGTACACTTTCATGACTAAGTTTCTCAACACACTTAAATACACTAAAAATGTAATCCTTTTAATCCTTTTTTAATAATTACGTCGTAATAATCTTTTTTCATGCTTTAAAAAAATTACATTTATTCTGATGTGCTATAAAGCGTTTTTGGTGTTTCCATGGTTTCTACCAAATAAAAAAACAGAAACCGAGGGTAACGTGGGTATGACGCAATTGACAGGCAACTCCTCACACATCCCAGAGCCTTGGTTATTGCAATTGCAATTTTCTCACGATTTGCAAATAGTTGCAAACATTTGGGATATTGTAAGTAGACAAGTGAACAAAATATGTAACACTGGCCTAGTGGTTTTTTTTTATATTTTACTGCAAAATTCTTACATATTGCACCTTTAACATGCAATTAAGTGTCCACAAATATTCTTACAAACTGAATGTAGTCAGTTTGTAAGAATATTCTTTTAAAGTGTATTGTATCTGTAATAAGTACTCTTTTTAAAAGTGTGAAACTTAATTTTTTACAAGGGTGGGTCAATAGCATTTTTCTTTGTAAGTTCCATTTTTATTCCTACTACTCAGTAGGAAGTTGAGTAAGAACTTGAAAACTAAACCTGCTAACCGTTTATTATAATCAAGTGTGCTGCAAGTTTCCATGGGGTAGTTATTCCATGCTGAAAGTTGGTGCAAATCACAGTCAATAAAAACATATTTGATGTTTAATATACAGCTACTGTATGTTGAATGGAAGTTTGGACCATGAGACGTCAATATGGATGGGGCTACACAGAGTCATGTTAAACGTCGCAGCTGGTTAGGACAAAGACTTCTACCATCGAAGAGAATCTGGACTACATAAATGTGATCAATTTGACTTCAGTGACCTTACCTCGTGTAAAGTTATAATGTATTTCCTCCCCGTCTGTTGGTTTACGCAGAGACGTGGGTGTTTCTGTTGTCTCCATTGGAATACCTAGAAGACGATATTCTACATACACCTGGTGCACTGAATGGTCAAGTGCAACACTGGAAGAAGGGTTAAAAGAGAGTGACAGGATTTCCACTCTGAGTCTATCTCCCTGTGAGACACAAAGACAAATGTTTGATTTAACATCATTAACAAAGAGCTGACTTTTCCCATTTAAGGCCATGCAAGTACATACCCTATGCAAGTACATGAAAACAAGTGTTTTAGCTATGCCAGCTTGACTTCACGAAACGTTCCAAATGTGCTCTGATGCTCTGGCAAATTCCTAAGCATTCAAAAGTAATTAAGGTATTTCATATAATGGTCAGTTTTCTTCTAAGTGACCGTGTACAATACTCAAAAAGCATCAATGAAGATATGATTGGCTGTCTGAAATATGTATGATGTATGATGTGAGTTTAACATTTTACAACATTTATTAGCAGTCATTTAAGCAAGAATTTTGAAAAATATAGTGTATGGGTTTAATTTCAGTTAGTAGCATCCCTGGTTTCAGGCAGGATTACTATATTGTGATGTCGTTCTTTACTGTGGTTGAAAATTCTGTATATCTTGGTAAAGATTCTGGTTGAAAAAACTTAAAATAGTGGTAAAGATTTTGGTTGAAAATGGCTTGTATCTTGGGAAAGATAACCAAAAGGTTGAAAATGACTTAAATCTTGGTAAAGATTTTAGTTGAAAATGACTTGTATCTTGGGAAAGATTTTGGTTGAAAATAAGTCTTGGTAACGAGTTTGGTTGAAAAAATTACTTGGTAACACTATGGTTAACTTATGTAGTTAACTATATAAGTTAACATGAACTAATAAGGAACTGCACTTCTACAGCATTTATTAATCTTTGTTAATGTTAATTTCAACATTTACTAATACATTAAAATCTTGTTAACATTAGTTAATGCACTGTGAACAAACATGAACAAACTATGAACAACTGTATTTTCATCAACTAACGTTAACGAAGATTAGCAAATACAGTAACAAATGTATTGCTCAAGGTTAGTTCATGTTAGTTAATACATTAACTAATTTTTAACTAATGAACCTTATTGTAAAGTGTTACCAATTACTTAAAATAGTGGTAAAGATTTTGGTAGAAAATGGTTTGTATCTTGGTTAAGTTTTTGGTTAAAAATTACTTTTATCTTGGTAACGATTTTAAATGAAAATGACTTGTGTCTTGAGAAAAAAATTTGGTTGAAAAATGACATCTTGGGAAAGATTTTGGTTGAAAAATGACTTATCTTGGGAAATATTTTGGTTGAAAATTACTTAAAATAGTGGTAAAGATTTTTGTTGAAACTGAACTGTATCTTGAGAAAGATTTTGGTTGAAAATGGCAAGTCTCGGTAAAGATTTTGGCTGAAAATGACTTGTATCTTGGTAAAGATTTTGGCTGAAAATGACTTGTATCTTGGTAAATATTTTAAATGAAAATGACTTGTATCTTTAGAAAGATTTTGGTTGAAAATGACAAGTCTTGGTAAAGATTTTGGTTGAAAATTTCTTGTATCTTGGTAAAGATTTTGGTTGAAAATTACTTTTATTTTGGTAACGATTTTAAATGAAAATGACTTTTTGAAAATGAAAATTTTGGTTGAAAAATGACTTATCTTGGGAAAGATTTTGGTTGAAACTGACCTGTATCTTGAGAAAGATTTTGGTTCAAAATGGCAAGTCTTGGGAAAGATTTTGGTTGAAAAATGACTTATCTTGGGAAATATTTTGGTTGAAAATTACTTAAAATAGTGGTAAAGATTTTTGTTGAAACTGAACTGTATCTTGAGAAAGATTTTGGTTGAAAATGGCAAGTCTCAGTAAAAATTTTGGTTGAAAATGACTTGTATCTTGGTAAAGATTTTAAATGAAAATGACTTAAAATAGAGGTAAAGATTTTGGTTGAAACTGACCTGTATCTTGAGAAAGATTTTGGTTGAAAATTACTTTTATCTTGGTAATGAATTTAAATGAAAATGACTTGTGTCTTGGGAAAGTTTTTGGTTCAAAAATGACTTATCTTGGGAAAGATTTTGGTTGAAAGTTACTTAAATCTTGGTAAAGACTTTTGGGTGAAAACTGCTTATATTGTGATAAAGATTTCATTCATATTGCCCACCTCTAAGTAATTTAATTAGGCACCTAGAAAGTCAACACATAATGCTTCAATCCCCCAGTAAACAAGCCAGAGGTGACAGTGGTAGCAAGAGAAAAAAGTGGGAAAACCCAGGCTAACCCAGGGAGCCAGTTCTAATCTGTCTATAAAGAATATTTTTGCCTTTTCAAAATTTTTCAAGATTCCAGTTTATGTCTATTAGTCAACTGTGTGACCATCACCTTTTTATGTGGCTTTGGAGGGTGAGGGATTATGATGACATCACTTCCATTTGAATCTCTTGATTCATCAGACTGAAGGGCATCTACATCACTTTGAGCTATTTTGGATAAAAGAGGTAAAAAGAAGCTTAAACCCAATATTTAATAACTTGTGTAATGAAAGAGTGACTTTTGAAAATCTCACTTCTATCTTCTGTTTCATCCTCTTGTTCTCCATCTTCCTGTTCCTGCTCCTCCATTGTTATTTGCTTTAAAAGAAATGTATTGAAAATACGTTTGAACTGACTGATTTCAATACTCATAAATCTTCCTGTTACATTTTCTGTTACACCTTCACAGTTCCTTACCTGTGCTGAGTTGCTTCGAAAGCTCCTTTGGCTGCGAGGGGTGCTCAGCTCTGAGGAAGATTGTCTGAAGTCCATAAATTGTTTGGACTCAGTTGACTTAATAGACATAGTGGGTGTTGTGGGTTTCACTTTTTCCTGAACAGGTAATGCTGCAGCGCGTTGTTGCTTCCTTCTAACTGACCTTGATGGTTGACCTGCACTAGACAGAGGTTTCCGATGATTCGAAGAGGGTTCAGACACCTGAATGGTTGGAGACTGAAGGGGTAAGATTGAACCTCTTTTAAGGTTTCTAATGGGTGTGGATGGGTGAACGTCATTGGTCTTGGCTCCATGGTCTGGTGGAAGCCGAAGCTGGGACTGAAATTAAGTTGAAAAATTTAATTTAAATTGTTGATATTGTTGAATTACTTTGGGCAGTTATTGTCATTCACAGACACTCACCCTGGGCTTTGCAATTGGTCTCTGTGACACCTCAGTGCTCAGCACCATCCTCTCTTTCTTTGTTCCTTCTCTTTGCCTTGATGGTGTCTCAGGTGACTGGAAGGGGTATTTCCACCTGAGAGTGACCCTTACCATTCCTCTTGGACTGCCAGCAGGGTCTCTAAGCACATAATCACCTGACAGCAGGGAACAGAGTAAACATTACTCACCAGTTAACCTTTGCCTTCGTGAATATTGGTTATGGTTTTACATTTGATTCCCAGGGAAATATATGGTTTTCTTACTTTTATTTGTTTCTCTTGGTTGAATCTTGGATATTTAGTTCCAAAAATAAAACCTTCCTAAATATACACAACTGGTCAAAAGTTTAAAATAATTAAGATTTTGTTTTAAAGTTTTTGAAAGAAGTCTCTTATGTCTCTTAAGTCACAGAGGCAGCACTTATTTGATCAATAAAACAGTAAAACAGTAATATTGTGGAATATTATTACAATTTAAAAGACAAGTTTTCTTTTTTTAATATATTTTAAAAAATGACTTACTCCTGTGATGGCAAAACTGAATTTTCATCATTTGTCAGGAACCAATTTAGAATTTTAGAATTATTTCTGAAAGATCATGTGACACTGATGACCAGAGTAATGGTGAAGATTCAGCTTTGCCGTCACAGGAATAAATTACATTTTAAAATACAGTATATTAAAAGAGAAAACCATTCTATATCGTAATAATTTTTCACAATATTACTGTTTTATTGTATTTTTGATTAAATAAATCCAACCTTTGTAAGCATAAGAGACTTCTTCTAAAAACATTAAAAAGATCTTAATTATTACAAACTTTTGCCTGCTAGCTGTATGCACAGAATTAAATTCCCACTTATATTGTTTAATTAAGGTTCTGTTTAATTGCATCTTGATCGTAATGATTACCTCTGATTGGTCTGCCTACTGCAAGGGCTCGTAGTGGAATTGGTGTCTTTGCCAAATAAGTGGGAGGAGTCTGACTTTCGCTGTCATCAAACACATACACCCACAGACTGCCCACATTCAGGTATTCTAATACATCTGTGGTAACAGCTAACGGATAGCTTGCTGAGTCCTCAAAGACAGGATCCACACAGCATTGAATTATGGGTGTAGAATGAGGTGGTAGGTCATAAAGGCGATACGTTAAGTATGCATCAGGGAGTATTCCTGGCCAGCGGGTACTGAGGCCCACACAGCGCTCCAATACCACCTCAAGCTCATTGGGTATCCCTACGCCGTAATCATACATCTCCTAAAACACAAAAAAGTTTGAGGTAATAAATTCAGTCAAATAAGTAGTTTTGCAAGAGAACAACACACAATTAATTCATAATACACATAACTGAAATTAGCTTGATACAACATGTGCATGTCAGCTACATAATATGGACATTTAACTAATCAGTCTACTAAACTAAAATTCCCGACATTTACTTGAACCATGACTATTGTTCTAGCTGGAATATAACTGGAAATTTTTAGAACCCCTAGGCTGCTCTTTCCATTCAGTAAAAGGGACTGTTGAGTTTCAAAAATGACAAAAAACACAAAAAGCGAAAAACATAATAAAAATATGACAATATTCCAAGTAGTCTGTAGCCATTTGATAATTTTTAAAAGTATGTGCATGTGTGAATAACAGTTTATAGCTACAATGGAGGGCATAATTTAAATAATATATTTTAGTCTATTCCTTGCACAAAACTATTACATGACCTATATAAAATTAAGAGCAATTTTATTTATTTTGTCAAATTAATTTATTTTGTCTTTTTTGGAGCTCTTCATTATTGTATACGTTCACTGTATGGAAAAGGGCAGTTTTAGAGATACTATATCTTAATATTCCATATTTTAAATATCTCCATTTGTGTTACAGGCAGAAAATAGTAATGGCTGCATCCAAAATCACTTATTCACGTGATTTTGCCCCCAAACCTGTTCAGCGGAAATCCCTCCCTGCAGCTAATTTCATTGGTTAAAGTTAGAGTGAAGGGTTAGGGATTAGTGTTTGGTGTAGACAATTAGCACTGTTGATTGCCTACACCATAGACTCAGCTATGGGGCGAAGTTTCCACTGAACTGGTTTGGGGAGGAAAATCACAGTAAGTCATCTGGATACTTTTTGCCTATTTGCCTATTCATTTACGAGTGAATTCAGACATACTATTCTTGTCACATACTGATACACTGTCACATGCAGATATACTGTAATATTAATGAAATTAAAAGTAAATAAATTGAAAGGCCACTACTTACAGATATACTGTATGATATAATGACTGTTTCTCAACACACTTTGTACACTCTTAAAAAGCGCATTTTGTAATAATGTCAAAGTAAAAGTTCATTTTAAATTGTTTTAATAATCTTTTTTTTTTTCTTGTACACTTATATTGATGTGCTGACTAATGTACTAAAGCACTTGATTATAATTTTAACTGTAGTGTGTTATTTGATATTAATATATGTTAAAATGTGTTAAATTGCAACTTCATCAGTACAAATGTTTAAAGGTGCCTTAGAATCAAAAATTTAATTTACCTTGGCATAGTTGAATAACAAGAGTTCAGTACATGGAAATGACATACAGTGAGTCTCAAACACCATTGTTTCCTCCTTCTTGTGTAAATCTCATTTGTTTAAAAGACCTCAGAAAAACAGGTGAATCTCAACATAACACCGACTGTTACGTAACAGTCGGGGTGTACGCCCCGAATATTTGCATATGCCAGCCCATGTTCAATGCATTACACAAGGGCAGCCAGTATTAACATCTGTAACTGTGCACAGCAGGATCATCAGACTAGGTAAGCAAGCCAGGACAATAGCAAAAAATGACAGATGGAGCGATAATAACTGACATGATCCATGATTACATGATATTTTTAGTGATATTTGTGAATTGTCTTTCTAAATGTTTCTTTAGCATGTTGCTAATGTACTGTTAAATGTGGTTAAAGTTACCATAATTTATTACTGTATTCACGGAGACAAGAGCCGTCGCTATTTTAATTTTTAAACACTTGCAGTCTGTATAATTCATAAACACAACTTCATTCTTTATAAATCTCTCCAACAGTGTGTAATGTTAGCTTTAGCCACGGAGCACTATCAAACTCATTCAGAATCAAATGTAAACATCCAAATAAATACTATACTCACATGATCCAACGCAAGCATGAAGTATGCATGACGAACATCTTGTAAAGATCCATTTAAGGGTTATATTAGCTGTGTGAACTTTGTAAATGCACTGTATTATAGTCGAGAGCTCGGGGGGCAGGGAGCGCACGATTTAAAGGGGCCGCAGCCTGAATCGGTGCATAGTTAATGATGCCCCAAAATAGGCAGTTAAAAAAATTTAAAAAAATCTATGGGGTATTTTGAGCTGAAACTTCACAGACGCATTCAGGGGACCTGACTTATATTACATCTTGTAAAAACTGATTCTAGGGCACCTTCAATTACAATTTACAAATATATTTAAATACATGAACTACAATCAAATAGAACTGACATTAAAGTATATTTTTGTTTGTCATAAATCCCAATACACTTTAACCATATTTCAAAGACAATAGAATTGTAATTACATATATAATATATGCAATTACAATAATACATATATGTATTATTGATCAAATATGTAATTACATATAAAGATGTACTAAAGTCCTACTTTAGTGGGTCAAAAAACTCTAAAGTTCAGCTAACAGCATCCCACAATGCTTGGAATAGATTTAAACATAATTTTATTTTTGAGAATGTAATGTGCATAGGCTTTGTCTTGGCGAACTAGATCAGCTACGCTGCAGCTGCTGTGAGTGAAGGCTACTGCCAAAACATGCACATAAATACAGGGAATAGAATATGAGCTGCTGCAAGGAAATTAGGAAGAACCCCCTAGCAGATCTAGGCAGGTGGTGCTGGGGAAGGAGAGGGACTAAGAGAATTCCCATGGTGTGCTGCTCTGAGTTGAGCCATTACATTCAGTTTACATTTACTGTAAGTATATTCTTTTTAAATTATATTTTTCCATAGTAAGTACGCTAAAGTGTACTTCTTTTCCACAAGGGCAGGTTTGAAACTAAATAGCCTAAATGTAAATACATAAGAGAATTTTCATTTTTGAGTGAACTATGCTCTCAAGGCTTTCCTAAAAAGTGCTGTCCTTCTCAGTATGTGGTAATATATATTAGATAGAGTTTGGTTCCCAAATGCTATAAATCCAATTTTGAGTAAAAAGGTGTTTTACCAAGAAAGCGGCAAGATAAAAACAACTATTTTCTTCCCCACCGCAGAAACCACCACAGGTTAATCAAAATTATTCATTTTTCTGTTTTTGTTGATCACAAAATACAAAGCAGATAAGGAAAACTAGGATGCCGGGTGTATTCAGAGCACCGCCATTACTGTTTACAGTGCCTGGAATGGTGCACTGTTATTGGTTGAGCGGATATATTGCGTTCTGCAGAGAAGGGAGACTGGCGTTTGTCACGTTTTGAAAAGAAAGGGAGAAGACATGACAATAATACGATGGATATCACATTTTGCGCAAATTTAATAAATGACTTTTCAATAACGACCAGATACAATACCGATTTTGGTGGGAACTCAATTTGATTTTTTTTAAATGGCATCGCGTTTTGAAACCAAACTCTTCATATGATGGCATTTACCTCTGTTTCCCCATGAGCCCATTCCAAACCTCTGGTCTGTCTTAAAGCTGTTCTGCTTGTGGCTCTTTCCATTTGAGGTTCTGTGAGTTCCACCTGAGGGTGTAAACACACCCAAAACTCAAGGATTCCTATAACTTCTCCTTCAGCTCCTGCAGAACAAAGGTACAACTTACAAAATGCAGTGGCAAACATTATGGCAATAAAGAGCTGCCACAATGAAAAGAATGTGAAATTAAACCCTCTTACATCAGCATTTATATGCAACCTCATTTTTCTTACCTGTGATGTTGGTTCTGTTTTTCATTCGTTCACCTCTGCACTGTATCACTCCCATCAGAGTGATCCTCGCTCTCCCACGGGTTATAAATTGTAACCCTCCAAGAGCTTGGTGCAGTTCAACAGTGATGGACCCACCATGAACACTGAGCTTCTCCAGGTCGAAGGCAGAGAGGGCGTAATGCGACGTGAAACCATAATTTGGCTGACCACCTGACATTAATGAAGTTGAGAGGGTTTCAAAGTCAAGAAAGCCAAAGGTGCAAAATGTCGCAACCCCTTGATGATCTCCTGTGCCTTGTCCCATGAGTCTCAGTCCCAGCGGTGTAAAGGTGGCTCCTGTGAGATGGATCTCCAGAAGAGATTCTCCTCCACGCAGATGTGTGATTATGGTGCCCTCTGCTGTAGGCTGGACTGACTCTTGTGCCAGCTCTGTCCAGGTGTACTGCATGGGTATGGTCCGCTTATTGTTTCTAGGGCTGTATGCTAACTCTTTGAGTTGGGCTAAAACAATGGAGGAAAAATATGTCATCATACTAGCATATATTAATTGAAAATAGGGGACAATAGGGCTAGTTGTCAGACTTTTTTACTCTCATCTATTCAGTGTTTCTCAGTGTAAATTTATTTTTTAAAGTTAGTTTCTATATAGATATATGCATACATAGTTGACCCTGCATACAAATGTAGTGCAACAAAATTACAAAAATTATGATGTATTAGAATTTTTTAGGATAAAATTCAGAATTATTATTATTGATTTAAAATAATTAACATTTTAATTTGTAATTTTTTTTTTTTTTAAATATTAAATAATACATAATGGTTTATTTAAACAAAATATAACTGAAAATAATTTTAAACTAGATATTTAAAAAAAAAACATTGGTACAATCAGATTTTTAAACTTAAAGGATTAGTTCACTTTCAAATAAAATTTTCCTGATAATTTGCTCACCCCCATGGCATCCAAGATGTTCATGACTTTTCTTTCTTCAGTCGAAAAGAAATTAAGGTTTTTGATGAAAAAATACCAGGATTTTTCTCCATATAGTGGACTTCAATGGAGCCCAAACAGTTAAAGGTCAAAATTACAGTTTACAGCGATCTCAGACAAGAAATAAGGGTCTTATCTAGAGAAATCGCTCATTTTCAAAAAAAAAAAAAAAAAAAAATAAATAAAAAAATTTATACATTTTAACCATAAATGCTCATCTTGAACTAGCTCTCTTCTTCTTCTTCTCTACTTGAATTCCGGCAGTGTAGACACTGCTAAGTGTATTACTGCCCTCCTCAGGTCAAAGTTTGAACTAAATTGTCATATACAATGTACTAGTGCAAGTATATAACAATTAGTTAACAATAAGTAATACACTTAGCAATGTCTACACTGCCAGAATTCTAATAGAGAAGAAGAGTGCTAGTTCAAGATGAGCATTTATTGTTAAAACGTATATTATTTATTTATTTATTTATTTTAGAAAATGAGTGATGCTTTCTCTAGATAGGACCCTTATTTCTCGTCTGGGATCGTGTAGAACGCTTTTAGAAGCTGCAAGGAAACTGTAATTTTGACCTTCAACCGTTTGGGCTCCATTGAAGTCCACTATATGGAGAAAAATCCCGGAATGTTTTCATCAAAAACCTTAATTTCTTTTCGACTGAAGAAAGAAATACAAAAACATCTTGGATGACATGGGGGTGAGTAAATTATCAGGAAAATTTAATGTGAAAGTGAACTAATCCTTTAAACCTTGTGACAACTAGCCCCAATCTTTTGTATATTGTACATGCTGCAACAGCAGTTACTCTAACCTTGTAAATTGCTGATTTGAAGGCTTCTGCTTTTCAACAATTTGTCTTTTTCACCTGTTCTCTTCCTATTCTCCTCCCTCTCTCTTTCAGATTTCTCCATAACTGTCTTCATCTCGTTCTATAAAAGAAAATACTGTAGGTGTAATGGTTGATGTTTTGGCTTATGTTGAGTGAAAGGAGACATTCTGAGCAATATATGCCAGAGTTTTAATATACCGCATTTATATTTTCACTGCGAGTGTGTGTACCTGGAGGTCAGCATTTAGGCGATGCTGCATTAATAATAAGTCCCTGGTTTTCTGGAGTTCTAAAACAGTTTCTACATATGATGCTTGTACTGCAGTCAAATCCCTTGATGTGTCTTCAAACTTTCCATCCGTTTTCAAGAAGGACATCACCCCTTGAGTCTCCTGCTGCACTCTGAAGGCCTAAGAGACGAATCAGGAGAGAAACAGAAAGGTTTAATGAAACCAACAATAGCAAAGCTATTGTTGTATAGCTACCTAAATGTTTTGAAACATCTAAAAATCCAGAACTTTTTAAACTAAACATCTGACCTTAATCTGCAGCAGAGTCTCACTCAGATCTTCCACACTCATATCAAACTCCTGATAGAGAATGAAAAACAGAATATGGAAAACAAATTCTAATGAACTGAATGTCTGGCCCCAGCTTCTCTTTGTGAAGGAAATTTTAGTGCAATACTTTACTTTTGTAACAGAGTCCAGTTTCTCTTGCAAAGATGTGACTTCCTGTCTGTGCTGCAGGACTTCTCGCTCCAAGCTGTCATGTTTTTCTCTCAGGAACATAACCATACCTGAAGACAGAAAAATACATTCAATTTGCTGAGGAGATGTACATGCATTAACACTGAAAACATTTTGCATATTGAAATTATAGGCTCTGATTTGATGACTACACAATTTCCAGCAGTCTGGGTGCACAGTTTCAAGTTTTGGGCTGCTATAATGAGCACTTCCAGAATAAGATGAGATGTGGTCCAGAATTGATGGTGCTAGACAAAAGTCGAAAATTGCAAGAGTCTTACCTATATCTCGCTCCTTCTCCTTCTGAACTCGATCATTCTCATATCTCATCTGTTCCTTCTCCTGCTCCAGCATTTTCTTTTCTCTCCTTTGTTCCTCCAGTCTTTCTTCAAGTTTCTGTACCTCCTCTCTCCACCTATCTTCTCTAAACTGTTCCCTTGTTTTCTCATGTTCCTCATGTTGTCCTTCTTGATGGCTCTTGGTAGACATAGTGCTATGGTGGAAATCGGTAAATTAGATTAGTTCACTTTCAAATGAAAATTACCCCAAGCTTTATTCACCCTCAAGCCATCCTAGGTGTATTTCTTCTTTCTGATGAACTCAATGGGAAATATATATTAGTATATATCCTAATGCATCCAAGCTTTATAATGGCAGTGAGTGGGACCAACGAGTATGAAGCTGAAGAAAGTGCATCATAAGCGTACTCCACACGGCTGTTTAATAAAGGCTTCTGTATTCAAGTAACGAAGAAAGTGTAATGCCTCTCGCAGTTCAAAACACTTATGCTACATTCTAAGCCTTCCGTATTCAACTTACGAAAAAAAGCTTAACTGACGCAACGTCAGTTCCGCTGTTTCCGTAAGTTGAATACAGAAGACGGTGTGGTGGAAGCTTTTTTTCATAACTTGTTAAATATGGATATTTTTCTTACACAAACGCATAGCTTCATTTGAGAAGGCCTTTATTAACCCCCCGGAGCCGTGTGGAGTACGTTTATGATGGATGGATATGGATGGATGCAGTTTCTTGAGCTTCATACTCGTTGGTCCCGTTCACTGCCATTATAAAGCTTGGATGCGTCAGAATATTTATTAATATAATTCCGATTGTGTTCATCAGAAAGAAGAAAGTCATATACACTTAGAATGGCTTGAGGGTGAGTTAAGCTTGGGGTAATTTTCATTTTAAAGAGAACTAATCCTTTAAGGCTTTTTTATATATATAATTTCCCCCCCCCCCCCGCTTATTTACAGGATTGTTTTGGGGTCAAAAAGACACAAACCTACAACCAGTTCCATAATAGCCTGAAACAAAGATGTATGGATGGGCCCAATGGACCTTGTAACAGATAAATGACTGACAGCCCAAATAGCCAATCAAATCACTGCACTGAGAAACCTTGTTGCGATCTGCTATGTTGTCTGTCAAGCTTTTAAGCTGAACTGTAGGACACAGACCTCCTTTTTGTCAAATTTCTTTAACTATGGTAAAGAGGTGTTGTTATGGCACTTGTACTTCAGATACTCAGTACCCAGAGTGGCTAGTTAATGGAGTTTCGTTTGTCCTTTCTTGAAACCAGCCAGTGATCTTGAGAAATTCAAGTGCTGAATCAGACTTCTTGTTCTTATAATATTGATCATCATTCATGTTACGCTTCCATGATCACAATATTTTCTCCATTAAATAAAAAAGACTATGAAAAAAGCTTGTGTGGGCAGATTTCATTAACACTATCCAGTTTAGGTGATTACATAAGATTTTATATAGCAGTATTTTTCATCTTCAAAAAAAATTGAGAAGGATATTTGGATTTTTTCCTCTGTAAATCTCTACACAGTTAGAGTAAACATCTGTTGACTTCAGCTTATTTGTGGATTATTTGGGTTTATTTGAAAACGGAAGCATCCAATGGACTCCGGTGTCACTGGAATCCCTGGTTTGAATAAGTAATGTGACTTGCAGCCAAAATGTACTTTATTTTAAGAAACACACACACACATTATTTGTTTGAATCTTCCAAGCGTCTGATACACATTTTTCCTGTGTGATGTCAACTGTCTTGACATTTGGGAAGATTTCCCCTTGTAATTTATTCTACCATCATATTTAGTGTTACATAGCAACCTCATACAAAAGCTGATTTTTGCACAATGATAAACTATGATAAACTGCATTAAATAATTCCAAACTGCAAGTAATTTATTCCAAAATCATCAGGTACATCAGTGGGTGAGCGACTCGCATTGTCATTTGTTTAACAGACATAGAGTATCCGCCCTTGAAAAGTAACAGCTGCCATAAGGTCAATTCGGGCCGACAATTAGGATATACCCTAGGTAATCCCCTTGAATCACATTACCCACCCACGTCCTGCCCTCTACCCATACTGACCTCTCCAGAAGTGAATCATAGCTCTTCTTCAAGAGGTTCCTCTCACCCTCCAGGTCTGAAACCCTCTCCTGAAGCTGAGGAACAGATGTTTGTAATATATGGACTTGGAATAAAAGTGCAAAAACTTTAACAATAATAACTCAAGCAGTACCTCCCCCAAAGCTTGCAGTGAAAGTGTGGCAGCGTTGAGCTGGCCCTCAAGTGTTAGCACTCTCTGCTTCTCTTGTTTCAGCTGCTCACTCAGTTCCTCCACCTTCTCCAGCAGTGCTACTTGGCTCTCTTTTAAAGACCTTTGGCCCTACATAATATATAATGTAAAAAAGACATAGAACCCCATTTTTTTAATGGCATTTATCAAAATTTACTTGTCAATGTTCTATCCAGTTTAGAATTTTAATTTTAATTTAATTTTTTTATCATGTAAATGTAATTATACTTTTGATTATAAAGAAAGAACTCATAATGATGAAAATGAAAAAAAAAAAAAAAAAATCAGGTTAAGCTCACCTCCTCCAGCTGGTTTTCGTAAGCCTTAAAAAAGAGCACAAAGAGGATGTAATAAGGATGATTTAATGCCGAAATATAATTTGGAAGGCATTATACCGATTCTTTCAAAGTGCAAGTCCCCATCTAATATATTTTCTTTAGACATAAAACAAAATATTACTTAATGTAGGTCAATATTTTTTCACTACTTAATTTCACCTATAACAAAAGCTAAATTATCTATTATATGATTGAAATTGAAATTTCACTTAATATAAAACTAAACACATTGTTAGTCAATGTTTTTATTTAGTTTACTTCCTATAAATAAAGACCACTTTGAAAGACCTCAATGTTTATTATGATGTGATTTAAAAAAAAAAATTAAATCTGTTATGTACTAAAAAAAGAAACTTTTAGACAAAAACAAAGAAACACAAATGTGCTGTTCATCTAAAGTCATTTTTGCTTATTCTTATGGTTGAATTTGATCATCAAAGGTCAGCAGCAAATACTTATTGGTTAATAAAGTGACATTAAATACATAAAGTATATTTGTTATTTAACGTTTAAATATTGCAGGTTTGCGTAATCCAAGTTTGAATTTTACTGTTTTTATTCATTTTGAAGAATACTGGATGTGTTTTTGTGGTAGTTAGATGAGTAAATGCATGTTTACATTTAGTCTAGAACTATCACCACACAACACATGGGGACAGGAGGGGTGTGTAACATGTATGAGTGTTTATTATTTTAAATTATACTCTACCGTCATGTATGCTGCAGACCATAGTTTGACAGAGTGTCAGTCAATAAATGGGAAAACTTGCATTACTTATTTGAAAAAGTAACTCAGATTATTTGAAAAAGTAACTTAGTTGTTAATGTGAAAGTAATGCCTTACTTTATTCATTATTTGAAAAAAGTAATCTGATTGCCACCAAACTAACTCTGGTTACTCACTCCTCTCATCGATATACAGGAGCGTTAATAGTTCAGTGAAGCCCAAATCAAAGCCAAGCAATAGTAAACCAGATGAACTATCCCAAATGAACCCAAACGGATTTAAATGGATACTAGTTTTCAATGTTTTTGCTCTGGTTTGGTCTTACGGCTCACCTCCTGAAGAGCAGCAAACTTTTGCTGAACAACCAGAAGGGCGGAGCTCTTTTCAGAGAGCTGCTTCTGCAATCTGATCACATCTACATTATCTTTTATAGTAAGTCTGTAAAAAAGAATAAAAATTTTTGTCATGTCACAAAAACATGCACATTGTTTTGGTGCAAGTGTGTATTTATTGAATGACTGAATGATTGAATGACTGTGAATATACTGTGAATACTTTTCCTACCTGTGTCCGTCGGCTTGTTGTTTGCGCAGGTCTTTCACAATACCCTCTATTTCTTTCTCTTTGTCTCTGAGCATTTCTCTAAGGGACTGAGCTGTCAACTCTTGCTCTGCCACCCTCCCTTGCTGGGTTTCTATGATGGCAGATCTGCTGATAGAGAAAACAAGCCAGAAAATTAGAAACAAGGAGGTAAAAGCTAAAATTGCTGATAAACATAAAATTTAAATAGCTAATTAATAGCATGGAAGCAATGTCCTATCATATATACATGGGTCATCAAGATGCATTAAAATTAAGCATATATCATGCAAAATATACTGGCAAAATCTTTAAGGGTGAAAGCAGAACTACATAGCTGAAGATTCTATGAGCAGATTGTCATAAGAAAGCAAATGCTTTTCAGTGCAGACCTACATTTTCAACCACATTAAAGTCTTTCTTTCTTTCTTTCTTTCTTTCTTTCTTTCTTTCTTTCTTTCTTTCTTTCTTTCTTTTTCAGCTGAGATTAAGGTATGAAGCACAGCACTATACTGTTTTGCAGAATTGCAAGTTATGTAAACATAAAAACATCCAACAAACCTGAGTAATGCAATTCTGCTTACAGTATATAGAGGAGAAAGAGACAGAATGATTGACAACAATTTTGTTTTGTATTGACCAAGGCTATATGAACTGTTTAGACATGCACAAATTATTTAAGCATGAATGAATAATGATGATATGATAAGCATCCCTTGATTACTTTTTTGCAGTTTGCCGTTAATAACTCACATATAAAGAACATATTACACACAAAGACATTTTTAGGCGCTGTGATGATGTGAATAGTATCATCACATTCATATCATATTGTGAACATTCCATTAGGTATTTAAAGGTACAATTTGTGATATTTTTTTCCGCTAGAGGTCGCTAGAAGCCTATTCAAAACAAAGGCGTAGTTTGATGACGTAAAGTTTTAGAGTGGAAACTTGGGACATGTGGTCTCCATCTCAACGGACGGTGCAACAGAATAGGAATTGGAGTCTGGAAGAACTCATGTTTGTGGATGCGATTATTAACGTTACTGTAGTATGAAGCAGAGCAGGACCGAGTGTTGTGGGAGCTGAACGAGGAGCTGGAGCGATTGATCAACACACGCCTCACGAGCAGCGGGACTTTTATTATGACACAGTCGCCGGCGCCGCTTCCGCTTTTCCGGTCATGATTTTACGGGAGCTGTCCTTGTCGACAGAACCAGCGGCAGATGGTAAACAGTAATTATGTTCCATAAATAATTAACACAATCCACCATAAAACGTGCAAGAAGTAAATAAGGAACTGCTTGAAGCAAGCTAGTGGTTTGCTGGACGCTAGACTCTACTTCCGCATTTGTCCACGGCACTGTTGTCATGTGGTTTCTACGTCAGTAAAGGCGGTAACAAAGGTAACTGCGTCATTGACAGGCGACTGCACTGCCCCGTGTCACGGTTTAGAATGGGAATTTTCTCATGATTTACAAGTAGTTGAAAACATTAGAGATATTGTTAGTAATCAGCTGGACAAAATATATAACACTAGCCTAGTGGTTTTTGGATATTTTACTGCAAAAATTTTACAAATTGTACCTTTAAAAAGCAGTTATTTTTGTATGTCTTTGGACATATTAGTTCAATTTTTTCTGTCTATTCTCCACAATAACTTGAAAGTAAAAACATACAAAAGAACACACCCACAGGTCAACTTACAATCTGTCTATCTCTACTCTAGTGTCGTCCAGTGAACTGATGCCACAACGGGCAGGAGCGGTTTGAGCAGCTCGTCTGACACCTCCATCCCCATCCACACCTCGCCCTGAGACAGAGAATGATAGAGTAGATAGTGAATAAAATCTGGACTGCAACACCAAATAAACACTCCTTATGAAAAAGTACCATATATCAAAGTACCACATACCTTGCATTTACATGCCACCATCATATTAACATATTGCATGTCCAAAAATAGGCTTCAGTAATATTACCATTTTACCATATCCAAAAACACATACAATCTTACTATGAATTTTGTGACTCCTCACCTGTTCGTGGCCTATTATGTGTTCTGACACTCAGGTCTAAGATGTGTTGCTTGGCTAAATGTAGTTTACTCTGCAGCGCCCCCT